>NC_134483.1:388363889-388521389 GCF_040206685.1 Ascaphus truei | reverse complement strand
AGAAAAATACCACTGTTCCTGCCAAAAAAGTATCTATAAATTAGCTAGTCAATACATTGCATGGAATGAATAGCCAAATAATCCATATGCTCCCAGAACAGTGCTGTTTATATTTACATGTAGCCCTCTTTCCTCCACCCTAAGTGAGATTGGGGTGGGTAGGTGTATCTGACTACTTATCAGTGTGGTGCTGTACCTGTTTGGCAACCAGGAGGGCTGAGCTTCCGCCACGGGGAACCTGGGGTATATATTTACACGGTGCAGCGCCTCCACTGATGAGGGATCCCAACGTGGTGGGAGTGTGCCCTCACCAGAACAACCATACAGTAAATACACACAATGTGAATAAACAGTATTTACTGAGCATGAACGATAACTTCAATGAAACTCTTTGCATAACATCAATACATCATAGGAATAACATTGCATCACCCTGAATGCATACCATCCCCTCACACACATGTCCATCATCACATCACCCTCAGTTCCTTTGATAATAATGTGTGTCCACAACCATAAAGAGCGTGTGAGTGTGAGGGATAGCGCTTCCCTGTGTTGGGGCCCGGTGGTGCACTTATTCTACTACCTCCCTGATCACTGCTCCTGATCAGGATAATCCTTGGACTCAGCAACACCGCACAGTGATCCCACGCCGCACTGCGCTGCTCTCTGCAGGAATGGATACTCTTTCTGCACTCAGGCTGCACGGCATTCAGGCACTGTCCTGCAGCATGTTTCTTCCTCTTTCTCTGAGTATGTGAAGGAGTCCCTACAGTATTCTTCTAGTGTCTCAGGGGACTAACTGGGCCCTGGGGTATACCTCTACCCTCGTCCCTGCATGCAGAAGATCTCTTACTGTAGCTTCTGTCTGATCCCAGACTCTGGCAGCTCACCACGTGCAACTGGCACGGGTGATATTACACACACTGTATAACTTAGAAAGCAACTGTCTCTTCTTATCAGAGCACACAGCACTGCAGCTGTGTCACTGACTAGACTTACACTCACCTAAGAGCAGGGTCCCTATCTAAGGGGCCTTCCCTATGAACTTACCCACTAACCTAATGGGGAGTGGCACCTACCTGGGGCTTTGGGGGTAACCTGGCCTAGTGTAAGAGCCACTTGCTCCTTACACACTTCCTCCCCCTTCCTGCTCCCAGCTCCAACTGACTAGCATGGTCTCTGCAACATTGTATCCTTCTCCCACAGGAGAAGCTGTAAACCCTATTTGCTGACTGACTGCACGTGATGTGGGTGAAAGGGCAGTCCCCAGAGGCTGCTGGGAATTGTAGTCCACTCTGGACCTCTTTAGCATTGGGACTGCGTGCGCTATCTTTACTGCGCCTGTGCGAAGCTGTAATGGCCGCCACTATGCTTAACTGTGGCTGCGCGACCTCTAGAGGGCCTTCCTGCCTCTCTGCCTTCTCAATGGTGAACCGGTGAGCCAAAGGGGACCTGGCTACATACACATCAGCACAATGACACAAGTCAGCTACCGACACTGGAAGATACTTTACAGCACAAGCACTTAAATGGACCGTAAGATACCTGCCAGCACTGTATGGTGTTTCATGGCATAGCACTGGGTTGTAAATATGGGCATGTAAACATGTAAGATATTTGAAAATTATTAGTTTATTCATTCTTTAACTGGTACTTTGAACATGTCAATACGTTCTACATAATGAAAGTGCAAATATGTGAAGTACATTATTTCATGCAAGGTTGTTCTGACAAGAAAATACTTAAATACTTATTCAAGAGATTGATTCGGATTGTCGATTTCAGGCAAGGAGTACACGCATGAATAATACCAACACCAGTTTTATTAGTAAATACAATTTATTGGTCACTTAGCTTCGGGTATATTCAGGATCTTATGGCACTCAGGATACCGCACGATGTCAACCAGGGGACCCCCACCATCACTTAAGATGAACTGCCTGGTAAATATATTCCTGTCAAAACGCTTCTCTGCGCGAAGAGCTGAGCACATCTCCAGCTCAGACAGAGTTGAAGGTCTGTTAATCTTATGTTCAGGACAAACCTATCAGGAAACATATTCAGGAAGCCAGCCAACAGCCCAGCTAGGGAAAACGGGGGAGTCCAGCTAAACTAGGACTTCGCATAACAAGCATCTTACAGCCACATCTGTTCACAGCAAAAGCAACTTGATTTCAGGCATTTTAGTAAGAAACAAAAAGTTAACCCAATACACACCTAGGCCATCAGACACAACAAAACTTGATTCTCATTACAAAGGCTGTTCAAATATTTGATAAACACTGGTATTCAATAAGACACCTTCCGAGTGTCTCAGCACCAGAAGGAGTCTTACGGATTGGTACCACTTTGTAAATATTGTGACAAACGGCTTACTCCGGGGCTCCGCCGTCTGTCCGGGACTGTTAGAACACGGTCTTTTAGGGTAGGTTAAATGACGAGGCGTAACGTGCTGTTCCTTTAAACAGGCTATTGCCTGGTTTATTCAGTCCCAGGCAGTGAGACTGCCACACGGAATTCAAAATAATACATAAGCAAACAAAAACCCTGCTCGTCTGAGCAATAACTTAACTAAGGTTTTCCCTGACTGGGGTTGGACTGGCTTATCCAGTTCCAACAACAAAAATAAGGAACTTTGCAGTTTTAGACAAAAGGAACAGAATGATTTAACCTGTTTGGTGAGAGGCGTGTCCCCTCTCTGCTTCCAGCAGCCTTCCTGCCTCCAGGCTCTTGGGGAGAGGGGAGAGGAACCAGGAAATCAGCCTTAAATACCTGATCTCTAACTAGCAGGACAGGTGACAGAAATTAGGCAGCAGACAAACTCTGGTCTGGATCCCTCACCCCTCAGTTCCAGCACTTGCCAAACTGTGGGATGGAGTGCACAGAGACATTTACCAGAGTGAGATACAGGATGAGGTTAAGAGATGGATAGTAGGAGACATAGGAGCCTATTCTATAAGCCTTCATAACCCACTTATCGAGGCCTTTTTGCCCAAAATGCCTACTGCTATTCTGGAAGCCTCTATAAAGTGTGTATAATATAATCATAAAAATAACAGGAGGTGTGAGGATGAGATCGCTTGTAGTTGCTGTGTAACAACTGTACTGAACAACTCTAGTGCAATACATTTACAACTACTAATTTTCTGCAATAATATACACCGGATTCCAATTGGTGTGTATTAGCAAATACGTGTAGTGGTGTTGTCCAATTGTGATTAGCTGATATCCAACAAGTTCAGCCACAATAGGTGACGTGACAGCACATATCCAGATTTGCTCAACAATTAATGATATATAATGTTTGATTTTATAATGGGCAAATGAGCTATTATCCAAATCTCGATAATAGTTATTTTGCCCATTAATGTACTGTACGTGTTGTGCAGGGTTGTTGGTGGTAGAGGAGGTGGGCAGTAGGGTTATTGTGTTTATTTTTGTTTCTTGGGGGTAGAGGGATTGTGTGAAGGGGTAGTAGCCCCAAGGGTGGGTGTTTAGGCCTTCTGGGGGGTAACAGGAGTGGTTAACCCCTCCTGCAACCTTCCAGGTAGGCCTAAGCACACACCCTGTGACTTCTACCCCCTTCTTCCACCCCCTCTGCCCCAAGAAACAGGCTATTGAAATGTAACCCCTTCTTTGCCTTAGCGGCTATCCGGTTGAGCGGTAGGACAACTGTTTTTCTCGATATCCACAGAGGAATCAAGAAAGAATCTATAACCCAAACCCAAGGAGATCAATTCTGAAAAACAGACAAGGTGACACCTCTCGTTTTGATTCGGATGTTTCAGATTCAGAATATCGAACACATGGCGTTTCTTTCACCAAGGACCTAGAGGACGATCAAAGACATAGAGGCTTTGATACAAGGAATGAAGGACGACTCTCATAGAGGGGACCCATGGAAATGGATTATACATTTACATATCAAACCCCTCTCTTTTATGAGTCAAAAAAACTCAGAAGGACCAGGTGTTCACAGAAGAGAGAGCGACTTTGGGGAAACCAGCAAAAGGTAGAAGAACTTCTGAAACAAGAAGCCAGTAACAACATTATTAACATCTCAGGAATAGAACTGTCATCAAATCAATTTTCTCTCCTGTATAGGGGCTTACATTTTGCTCCTCAAGCACACTTTTAACTCTTTGAAACAACTATTGATCTACAAAAATTCACTAGAAAACATTCCTTGAAAATGTTTTTTACAAACAAAAATAAAGATACAGAATAAATACAGAGATCACATTATATTTTACAAGAGATACATAGATGATCTAATACTAATTTGGGAAGGTGATTACTTAACACTTCGCAGTTTTATTAACACACTTAATATCAACATATTCAATTGAATATTTACACAGGATTTTCACCATCACCATATACACTTCTTGGATACATTGATCTTTCACAGAACACAAAACCCCAGCAAGCTCTTTTTGGGAACCCCTGAGCCCCCACAAAATATATGTATGTATTTAAGGGGGCTATGCACTAAGCAGTGATAAGTCGTTTTAAGAACGCAAAGTGCTCTTAGAACGTGATGTTCCGCCGAACGCGATTCACAGAGCCACGCAAACAGGCACTTTGCGTTCTAAAACTGTCTTTTTTCAGGAAAATTTTCAAAGTCCAACTTTGCTCGTACGATAACCTGTTTGCGTTCAATTCTGCCCTTCTCCGGGATTCACTAAGCAACGCAAACTTATCGTACGCGAAAGTTGCGTTCAACAAAGGCAAGTGATAAAAAAGCTGGACTTTGAAAAATTTATTTGTTTACATTTTTGAATGCGCAACACCCATACAACAGGCCGGCTGACCCCGCGGGGGTCCCAGAGGGAGGCCGGGGGTCCCGTGGGTATCCCCGGCTGACCCCACGGGTGTCCCCGGCTCACCAAGCGGGGGTCCCTGCCGGAGTCCAGGGGTCCCAGCGGCCGTCACGAGGTCCCCGCGGGAGTCCCGGGGTACCCGTGGGCCTGCGGTACCAATGTTGTGCCTCCAAAAAAAATAAACAATATTTCTAACTAAATACACCCCCTAACACAGTAATGTGCAAAATAACTATTATCCAGATATGGATAATAGATTATTTGCCCATTATGAAACACATAAAACATGCATAAATAAAAACATGAAATCTTAATCTGAAAATCACCACATTGCATTTTACAATTAAACCAGCAGCACTTTTAAAAATAAACCAACAAACCAGCAGCTAGACAAATGTATATCAAATGTCACACAATTGCATTGTGTGTACATGATGCAATTAATCTGTGCATCATGTAACACTATGCAAAATCAATTTCAAAATAAAATACACTATGAACAATGTCCCCTAACCACCAATGCCATCCACAAAATCAATTAGAAACTAAGCAACATAAATAAATTTACCATCAATCAATTAATCAATTTCCTAAACCAATTACAATCCAATCCAAATCAATTAGACAATTCACTATTCAATTCCTAAAGCCAAACCATTGGCCAAAAAATTCTAATTCAAAGTAACCACCATCATTCAAATCTAACTAGCAGAAATAAACCATTAAAAATAACATGTAACTAAATAAAAATTACATTACACACACCAATGTATAAATAAAGCTGCTAAATACATTTGAAATACATGAGATACATAAACATTAGCAAAACAATAATTTATTATCCCTGTATGTATATCCATATAGATATACATAACATACAGGGGCAATAATAGAGCATAAAAAACAATGCATTTACATCCAAAAATCACATACAATACACCCATTCAGTGTCCCTGAATGTATGTATATACCTAGGGACATAGATCAATTCAGGGTATATACATACAGGGATAATAAATGATTGTTTTGCTAATGTTTATGTATCTCATGTACTGCACCGACACACTTTATTCGAGCAAATACCCGGTATGTACCTGGCAGATACCTGGAATGCGCCGCTCCTCACCTCTGACAAGCCCCGTTGCATTTGCCTTCCCAGCCTGGGTTCATGCCTGGCTGATGGGCGGCTGATCTTTTAAATGATAATGATTAGGATTTAATAGGCTGCAATGCTTCGCGTGTCTACCAGATGGCATAAATTCATGAATTGTAATGCAGTATATATATATGTACTGTGCAGTATTGCAGCCAACGGGAATAAAATGCTTCAATCCCTGCCGGAAAATAACTCAATGCACTCGGGCAGAAAACAGTCACAAACCTCAATACACCCGGGTATACCCGAATTCGTGGGACTAGCCGAGCTCGAATAAAGTGTGTCGCCAGTGTATTTCAAATGTATTTAGCAGCTTTATTTATACATTGGTGTGTGTAATGTAATTTTATTTAGTTGCATGTTATTTTTAATGGTTTATTTCTGCTAGTTAGATTTGAATGATGGTGGTTACTTTGAATTAGATTTTTTTGGCCAATGGTTTGGCTTTGGGAATTGAATAGTGAATTGTCTAATTGATTTGGATTGGATTGTAATTGGTTTAGGACATTGATTAATTGATTGATGGTAAATGTATTTATGTTGCTTAGTTTCTATTTGATTTTGTGGATGGTATTGGTGGTTAGGGGACATTGTTCATAGTGTATTTTCTTTTGAAATTGATTTTGCATAGTGTTACATGATGCACAGATTAATTGCATCATGTACACACTCAATGCAATTGTGTGACATTTGATATACATTTGTGTAGCTGCTGGTTTGTTGGTTTATTTTTAAAAGTGCTGCTGGTTTAATTGTAATATGCAATGCGGTGATTTTCAGATTAGGATTACTGTATTGTATGTGTTAGGGGGCGGGGGGATGTGTGTTGTATATTGCTATGTTTATTGGGGGCAATTGTCCCCAATAAACATGCTATTGTGCCTTAACCCCTTCATTGCCTTAGCGGATAGCCGGTAAGGTAAGGAATTATTGTTTATTGATATGTGTGTTTTGACAGTAGTGTAGATGTGTAGGGGGTCTCCGGAGCTGAACCGCATTGGTTTCAGGTCCGGGGACCCCCTACTTCAGGAGATACAGGCCCTGTCATGGGGTGCCGGTATCCCCTGCAGAATGTAAATATCCCGGTCACGTGACGCGGAAGCTTTCAAAGTGCAGGGGATACCGGCACCCCATAACGGGGCCTGTATCTCCTGAAGTAGGGGGTCCCCGGACCTGAAACCAATGCGGTTCAGCTCCGGAAACCCCCTGCTCATGTACACTATTATTAAAATGTATTTGTTTTGTGTACGATCGCCTGTAACAGCCTTGCATGGAGATGGCAAATCTCCATGCAAATGTTACATGCAGCTTTTTTTTCTATCAGCTAGCGTACGTAAAGTTTAAGAACGCTAGCAGGGGGGGGAAAGCAACACGTACGCTGTGGCTGTTTTGAGCATGTACGATAGAAAATGGGCTCAAGGCCTTAGTGAATTGCGTCTCCGGCTTCACTTTTTATCGGACGTGATTTTTTTTCCCAGCCAGACGCAAAAGCACAGAGCTTAGTGCTAAGTGTCAAAATGGAGTGCTATTGAGCGTGACATATGTAAGGAACAGACGACAGAGAAGCCCAATGCTACATCCAACATGACAGAAATACACAGTAAAATACTTATATATTCTCTTGAAAAAGGGTCATTTAGTTTAACCCTTTGGCCAAAGCGTTGTAAGCTTTAGGATTTAATCCTAATAGAGGTATATTAGTATTTTATCTGGTAGTGTTAGGGCTTGCGAACGGGTGTCTGCCTTGTCGTGGCTCGCAAGCTTACAACGCTTTGGCCAAAGGGTTAAACTAAATTACCCTTTTTCAAGAGAATATATAAGTATTTTACTGTGTATTTCTGTCATGTTGGATGCAGCATTGGGCTTCTCTGTCGTCTGTTGTATACATTGATCTTTCACAAGAAATACAAACGGACGTCTTTAGAAACATTAATTCTTTGAATACTTTCTTGAGGGCTGAAAGCAGCCACCCCAGGTCTCTAAACAGAGGAATACCCAAAGAACAATTCCTTCTATTAAGGAGACTGTGCTCCAACAATGAAACCTTCATTCAGCAATCTCAAAACCTTATACGAAGGTTTACTGAACGAGGTTACCAAGATTCGACCATAAGAAAGGCATTTTACCATGCCTATTGGTCAGATCGAGACAGTCTAGTGTCCAAATGTGGAAGAAGAAAACAGGGGTAATTAAGTTTCCACTCATCATAAGAAGCAAGATATCGCTCTTCTTTTTATCACCCAGTTTAGGAAACAAGCCCCATAAATTAGATCAATTATCCACAAACATTGGGGAGTCCTCGGTTTAGATCCCGAATTGATTCCTTTCACAAAAATAGGCCCCAAGTTTGCCTTCAGAAAAACAAAAACATTGGCGATACCTCTCTCCCCTAGTTTATAAAGTTCCAGTTTAGAAATGGTACTGTACCTTTTAAACTAATTTCCAAAGGTGTTTTTTTTTTTTTTTTTTTTTTACAAATGTGGAATTTGTAAAACTTTGTGATTTTTCTTTGCCTACCAGATTTGTAACCATCAAAAGGATGAGGTCCAAATATATCATCAAAACTTTTATCAACTGTAACACAAAGTTCGTTGTCTACTACCTGTGGTGTGGATGTGGCAAAGGATATGTGGGAAGGACAATTAGACCACTAAAACAAAGGATACCGGAACACATCCACTCTATTAAAAGCAAAAACACGCATCCATTACCGAGACATTTTATGCAGTGTTCCAAGGGAGGACTTACAAACGCCAGATTTGATGGGATTGCGGGATTGAAATGCCTATCCAGGGAGGAGATAGACTTAATTTATTAAACAAAAGGGAAATGTTCTGGATTTTGTTCTTGGACACACTCAGCCCATCTGGTGTTAATACAGACTGGGAACTCCAACACTTTTTATAAAGCAAAGTTTGTTTATATTAGAGTATCAATACGGTGTGTCCTTGGTGGTTCTTATTATACCATGTTCTATATACCATCCATATTCATTCTTGGATATACCTATTGTATAGTTCAATGCTACATTTATTGTTAAACGCTAAGAAGGGATGATCTTTAGAATTTCTCATCTGAATAGGAAGGGGTGGCTTTTTCCAGCATAGCCACTCATTTATAGTTCAGTTACATTGTCCCTTTCAGTAAGTTCAATACCACTTACATATCATTCTGAACTTGACACAGTT
The DNA here is from genome assembly GCF_040206685.1 of Ascaphus truei. Taxonomy (NCBI): domain Eukaryota; kingdom Metazoa; phylum Chordata; class Amphibia; order Anura; family Ascaphidae; genus Ascaphus; species Ascaphus truei. The sequence goes on along the minus strand of NC_134483.1, from coordinate 388,512,219 downwards.
TACCATCTCTGTGATATATTTACCAAGAGATAAACTTTATCCCCTTGATTACATTTATTGTGGTCGTGGTTAGTGATGGATATCTTTACTGTTACTTTAAATAATATTTCTCGTTATGATATATTTATTACATAACTTTATTATTATATAGTTTACTTTTATCAAGGTTAATAATGGTTTTCAATTATGTACTGTAGCATTTTGTCACGGGACTATAGGAGTGCTCACCACAAACCGAACTGGACCGCGAGGCCGAGGTGGGGATACAGGAAAACCACCGCCCTAGAGCCGCGTGAGCGGGTCCGGTTAGCAGAGTCGTGTGGATAGCTTGGTTCGGGACAGGGGAGTGTAGAGTCGTAGAGGTACTTGTCAGATTCGGGGTCGGAGAGATCAAGAGTAGTCAGGGTCCAAAGCCAAAGTCGAGGAGAGGAGAAGGTAGAAGTCCGTAGGGCGAGCCGGGGATCGAGGGTGCCAGAGATCGGGAGTCCAGATTCAAGCAAGGGTCTGTAACGGAAGACAAGAGCAGACTGCGAAGTAGCTTGTAGCAAGCACAACCAGAGACTGACTATGCTCAGCAATCAGCTCAGGGCTGGTAGCACTATATACTGATAGGAGCCAATGAGAACCCCCAGCGGTGATGTCAGATGAAGGTAGAGCGCTGATAGGCTGAGACAGGATGCAGGACAGGTGTGGGAGGAACAAGTACATTGGCGGCAGTGGAGATGGACATAGTGGCGCGTGTGCGCGACGCGCGCGACGGAAGGGGCGGATTGAGTCTGCCGGGAGGAAAAGCCGGAACTGTAGACGCGCGCAGGGGTATGCCCCGGTGGCGCGCATGAGCAGCAGGGGCTGCAGGGAGAGAGGAGAGGCCACGGGATCGGACACCGCGCGCCCCGACAGCGGAGGTAAGAGCCGCAGTGGGCTCCGTGGGTGGCGGCATTACACATTTTTACTTAATTTATGGTTCCTTATTTGTTTTTTAGTTTGAGATACTGTAGCTGATATCATGAGTGATATTTCTCACTATGATATATTTATTATATAATCTTATCATCATTATATACTGTAGGTTTTTTAAGGATCAATACTGGTTTGATTAATAAATTGGTTTTCAATGATTATTTTGTATTTTCATTAAATTCACGTTTCCGTATCTGTGTTTTTGTTGGAGTATCACATTATATTATGTTAGCATTAAGAAATTTTCCAGTTACCACATTGATATACCATTTAATGATTCTTTCATTATATTTTCATTTATTTATAAAAAAAATTTAACTTTATTTAGGATGTTATATCACATATATTTGCAAGTGTTGATTTATATATACATACATTTGCATTTAGGCTTATTTATTTGTATTTGTTCTACATTTTATTATTGCTCTGTTTTATATATTTGGTTATGTAGCTATACCAAACAACAAGAATCCATACACATCCATTAATCACACTGTGTCCAGTTTAAGTAACATTGTCAGTCAGTTCACAATTTAGACAGTTTCTTGTATATTATGTATATGTTCATATATGGTTTCAGGATAGATTCCCAAGTGAAGAGTTTGTTATTATTCGTATATAAAATGATGTAATTTTGTATTAGTATTTACTCGTGGTTTACATTCCCAGTGCAACCTTGATTGTCACAGATGATGACCGGGTTTCAATCGGTTACCTATTAACATTATATGTTTAGTTGTTCAGATCACACCGGTTCCGTGGGCTTTACTTGCCAAAGGGTTAGCGTTGCTCCCATCATTTGCATTACAAGTGTTTTTTATTCTCTATTGACTGCTGCGGCGCATGGTCCAGGGGTACTCTGGGTATTTAAATCCCTGCTGTGTGTTGGAGCCCATACTCTTTGACAAAGCGCTATGTGACAGCGCGAAATGCGTGAGAGTGGCTCTCTTTACTTGTCCTTATATGTGCCATAAAAATGTTGTGTGTTCAATACATCGGCAGTCAAGTTCTGTCATTCAGCAGTACACCGTCACAAACCATTTCTCCAATATTATGCTTAGGTCATGCTGACAGTGACCTGTTTCAGCAAAAATGTTCATCGGTGCAAAGGACATTTTCACGTTAAGCAACACACAATATTTAACCAAAACGAAGGAAGCTATAGTGAACAGAGTAAATGAATGCAACAAATAGACATCAAGGTAACTTGCATGAAACAGAGGGTTTAACTTGTATTAATTATTTAATTGACTAGTGAAACAAATGTCGCAGAAGTTGAAACAGACATTTACAGTTACACGATGTGCATGCTAAAGGTAATAAAGAAAGGGGTCTTCAGCACAAGAAAAGAGTAAAAAAAAGCTCTACTACTGAAATCCAAAACAGCAAATGAAAACAGATATATATATATATATATATATACAGTGCTCGACCTTTCCCCTGCTCTGCAAAAAAAAAAAAAGCCCTGCTCGAAAAAATAAATAATCCCTTTATCTGATAGCTGATTGGCTGTGACGCGGGATGGAGTTTACCAGGACTTCAAACCGCCCTTCCTTCTCTGCACGGGTAAAGTAATGATGGGGGGGGGGGAGGGGGTGTGCGCGTGTGTCTGCTACTGCTGCTGCTGCTGCTGCTGATCCGGTCATGGAGGATTTTGAACAGATGCTCGAGGTGGGGGGAATTTAATGCACTTTAAAATATTTATATATACACTGATACATCCTGCCCCCGGTCCCTGGCGCTCCCGCTGTCCGCGCGGGTCGGGAGATACCCCCCACCTCCAGCACTCTCCCGCTGTGTGCGCGTTTATCACTTGTGTTTATCACTTTAATTATTTTCTCTTTCATGCTGTATTGAGGCAGCTTCTCTCGAAGTCTCTGCATTTCAAGATATCGATAATCTGTTCTTTTTTTGCGCAGATCTTCTCTGAGTTGTTGAGCCAAATCAGTGTCTGCCTCATTTCTTCCGCGTGCACTCTCCCGCTGTGCGCGCGGGTCGGGAGATACCCCCCCCACCTCCGGCACTCTCCCTCTGTGCGCGCGGGTCGGGAGATACCCCCCCCCCCCCACCTCCGGCACTCTCCCGCTGTGCGCGCGGGTCGGGAGATACCCCCCCCACCTCCGGCACTCTCCCGCTGTGCGCGCGGGTCGGGAGATACCCCCCCCCACCTCCGGCACTCTCCCGCTGTGCGCGCGGGTCTGGAGATACCCCCCCCACCTCCGGCACTCTCCCGCTGTGCGCGCGGGTCGGGAGATACCCCCCCCACCTCCGGCACTCTCCCGCTGTGCGCGCGGGTCGGGAGATACCCCCCCCCCCCACCTCCGGCACTCTCCCGCTGTGCGCGCGGGTCGGGAGACACACCCCCCCCCCCCCCCGGTGCTCTCCCGCTGTCCTCGCGGGGCGGGAGATAGTAGCCGAGTGTTTCTCCCCCCCCCTCTCTCCCCTCCAGCGCTCCTGAGATACTGTGAGGTACTGAGAGAGTGTGTGTGTATGTGTATGTGAGAGAGAGATTGAGAGAGAGAGTGTGTGTGTATATATGGGGGAGAGATTGAGTGTGTGTATGTGTATGGGGGAGAGCGACTGAGACTGTGTGTGTGTGTGTGTGTGTGTGTTTGAGAGTGTGTGTGTGTATGTATGGGGGAGAGAGAGAACGTGTGTGTGCAGGACACCAGAGGTAACCCACCCAGTCACCCACCCCCCACCCAGTCAGTCATCCCACTCCCCACCCAGTCAGTCATCCCACCCCCCACCCAGTCAGTCATCCCACCCAGTCACCCATCCCACCCCCCACCCAGTCAGTCATCCCATCTCCCACCCAGTCACCCAGTCAGTAATCCCACCCCCACCCAGTCACCCAGTCAGTAATCCCATCTCCCACCCAGTCACCCAGTCAGTAATCCCACCCTCCACCCAGTCACCCAGTCAGTAATCCCACCCTCCACCCAGTCACCCAGTCAGTAATCCCACCCTCCACCCAGTCACCCAGTCAGTAATCCCACCCAGTCACCCAATCACCCAATCACCCAATCAGTAATCCCACCCCCCTCCCAGTCACCCAATCAGTAATCCCACCCCCCTCCCAGTCACCCAATCAGTAATCCCACCCCCCTCCCAGTCACCCAATCAGTAATCCCACCCCCCACCCAGTCACCCAATCAGTAATCCCACCCCCCACCCAGTCACCCAATCAGTAATCCCACCCCCCACCCAGTCACCCAATCAGTAATCCCACCCCCCACCCAGTCACCCAATCAGTAATCCCACCCCCACCCAGTCACCCAATCAGTAATCCCCCCCACCCAGTCAGTAATCCCACCCCCACCCAGTCAGTAATCCCACCCCCCCCACCCAGTCACCAGTCAGTAATCCCACCCCCCCACCCAGTCACCAGTCAGTAATCCCACCCCCCCACCCAGTCACCAGTCAGTAATCCCACCCCCCCCACCCAGTCACCAGTCAGTAATCCAACCCCCCCATCCAGTCACCAGTCAGTAATCCCACCCCCCACCCAGTCACCGTCAGTAATACCACCCCCCACCCAGTCACCCAGTCAGTAATCCCACCCCCCACCCAGTCACCCAATCAGTAATCCCACCCCCCACCCAGTCACCCAATCAGTAATCCCACCCCCCACCCAGTCACCCAATCAGTAATCCCCCCCCACCCAGTCAGTAATCCCACCCCCACCCAGTCAGTAATCCCACCCCCCCACCCAGTCACCAGTCAGTAATCCCACCCCCCCACCCAGTCACCAGTCAGTAATCCCACCCCCCACCCAGTCACCAGTCAGTAATCCAACCCCCCCACCCAGTCACCCAGTCAGTAATAAAGTCACCCAGTAAGTAATCCCACCACCACCCAGTCACCAATCCCACCCCCACCCAGTCACCAGTCACCAATCCCACCCCCACCCAGTCACCAGTCAGTAATCCCACCCCCCACCCAGTCACCCAGTCAGTAATCCCACCCCCCACCCAGTCACCCAGTCAGTAATCCCACCCCCCACCCAGTCACCCAGTCAGTAATAAAGTCACCCAGTAAGTAATCCCACCACCACCCAGTCACCCAGTCAGTAATCCCACCACCACCCAGTCACCCAGTCAGTAATCCCACCCAGTCACCAGTCAGTAATCCCACCCAGTCACCCAGTCAGTAATTCCATCCCCACCCAGTCAGTAATCCCACCCAGTCACCCAGTCAGTAATCCCACCCCCCACACAGTCACCCAGTCAGTAATCCCACCCCCACCCAGTCAGTAATCCCACCACCACCCAGTCACCCAGTCAGTAATCCCACCACCACCCAGTCACCCAGTCAGTAATCCCACCCAGTCACCAGTCAGTAATCCCACCCAGTCACCCAGTCAGTAATTCCATCCCCACCCAGTCAGTAATCCCACCCAGTCACCCAATCAGTAATCCCACCCCCCACACAGTCACCCAGTCAGTAATCCCACCCCCACCCAGTCAGTAATCCCACCCCAACCCAGTAATCCCACCCACCCAGTCAGTAATCCCACCCAGTCACCCAGTCAGTAATCCCACCCAGTCAGTAATCCCCACCAAGTCAGATAACACCCCCCCCACCCAATCCCCCAGACAGTCATCCCCGCGTCAGTCGGTCATTGAGGGACTGCGGATCAGGTAAGATCCCAGTCGGGATTGCTGCTTTAGATATTGTGAAGAGGGGGCGTCCAGACACTGGTTAATGGGTGCAGGAAAATAGTCACACACACACGTAACAAGGACTAATTGTAGTAAAGTATAAATGTAATACAATAAATAAACTTATGTCAAAAAAGAATGTGTTTTACTAGGAATTTACTTAAAAAATATTTAAGCGGGGCTGGGGGCGGAGCTAGGGGAGGGGCTGGGAGCGGGGCCTGAGAGGGGCTGGGGGCGGGGCTAGGTGGCGAGTAGATTTTTTGGTTTGGCGAGTAGATTTTTGGGTGATTTGTCAAGCACTGTATATATATATATATATATATATATATATATATATATATATATATATAAAAATGTATTTTAATAGATACACATATGTAATATGAGTGGATAGTAAATAAACACTAGTAAGGTCTAATAAGAAATAGTGTTAAACACTGGGGTTGGTGGGGGGGGGGGGCTTTAGTGGAGGGGAAGTGATGGGAGATGAGGGGAGAGGTGGGGGATGAGGGGAGAGGTGGGGGATGAGGGGGGAGGGGAGAAAAAAATGAAAAAAAGACAGGAGAAGTGGAAATACAAAAATAGATGGAGTGAGAACCCCTAGCAAAAAGAGGGTTAAAAAAAACCCAACGGGGCTTTGAACACTAAAGGCAAAAAAAGGGTTGCAACATTTCAGGGAGAGAACCACTTCTAAAAGGTCCTCCTGCAGTGCAATAGTCAGTTCTGGAAACCTCATGAAATCTCTCTCCTTAGTACGGCGTATGTAGGTCCCTGGTGTCTGACGCCATACACATGCCAGAGATAGATTTACCACTTGATCACGTTTGCTGGTATCATCAATGGGCTAAGAATACAATGAATTGGTATCTTATTCTATCGATTCATGCTCATCCCAAATGAGCCTTGCGGGTAAAGCAGGGGCTAGTAAGGCATGTGTGAGCCTCCGGGCAAAATGTTTCTATTGCGTTTGGTCGTACATGCAGAACCGGCACTTGCCTACTGTGAATGCACAGCTGGCCCTTGCCTACCACGCATGCGCAACCGGCACTTGCCTACTGGGCATGCGTGAACGACACTTGCCGGCTACTCGTGCTCATGCACGACCGGCAAGCTTCAATCGCGCATGTGCACGAGTGGCCGTCAAGTTGCCGATAGACAAGTGATGGTCGCAAATGCGCAGCTGCAAAGATATGCATTTTTCAACCTAGAGAGCAGGCCCCCCTAGAGTGCGGACTATAGCTACACCCCTGATGTAAAGTCAGGAACAAACAATGGGTACAGAAACAAAGCATAGGAAAACTAACATGCTTTGATTTCTTTCTATTTTTTTTATTTTTTATGTTATGTGGAGAGTCTTAACCATTACTGTATGTTTTCTAGTAAACATTTAAATATTTCACGTGCCTGAAATTTCTTACAAAGCTGTGTACATATTTGGTATGTAATGTAGAATTCAGAGTACAGAAGTGTTTGGTAAATGTTTCCATACAAACACACCACTATAACACCATGCACAGCTCCAACAGCTGTAATTATAACTTGTTACCTGCTGTAAGGTCCCGCACGCAGGGACTGCATCATTTTATACAGGCCCTCGGTATACAGCTACGGTATACCGACTACACCACCTGAATTCCCATGAATTATAAAAAGGCATCTGTCCTCCAGTGCTTCACAAGAAGCTTGCTACCCTGGAGGCATGTTCTCTTTTTCTCTGCTGCTTCAAACTTCCCAGACTTCCTGCTGACTCTTGCTAAAACCTGGTATCATACCCGGCTTTTCCTATTATTCTTTGGCTTGCTACCTGCTCTGACCTTTGGGTTTATCATCTACAGTACTGTACTCTTCTGTTTACTGCTTGCCCTGACCTTGTATCGTCTGACTACCCCATCTGTCTGCTCCTTGCTGAACTCTCTGCCTACATTACACAGCGGATCTGGACTCCTGGTGCTACAAACGTGCATCCCCATTCATTCGGTATTACAGACCCTGTGGATTCTCTTTCAAACCCTAACACCTACATATGATAAAAATGTAAAATGTTAAATATTGTGTGGGTGCTAAGAGCTATTGAACAGACATAACTGTAAACTAATGAAAAAACAGTGTTCCAATATAAATGACCCTTTGTTTGACAATATATTGAAGTGTAGATGCTTATGTGGTAAACACACTTGCATGGAAACCTTACACTGCTCAGATGTAAAGGTAAATCATAAAGGTAGTCCAGAAATGGTAGCCACATACATAAATTCCAACCATACCTCAGTAAATCAGCTGATAAGGGATGTTTCATCAATGAACAGACTCACTTGAAAAGTGCAGCATCCTGACGCTGTTCCCTGTATCCATGGGTCCTTGGTGTGCTTCTGTTGTGAAGATAGAAATAGGAACAGATTAAAACAGAGCACTACTGCTGGAACACATCATTGTTCCAGCAGTAGTGCTCGGTTTTCATCTGTTCCTATGATAAAAATGGCCATGTTTTTGGTAACCCTTAGACTTAAACAATAAGGAGCATCTTGATCTGGTTGATGTCTCTCCCCTTCTCATTTATTTCACCCCCTCCACCACTAATAAGCATATAAGGTTCTATATCCAGGAAGATTTTGGGTGCTAGATGGTTGCCATGGTGAGAGCTGTTGGTGGCTACAGGTAAAATGGAGATGTCAGAGATGTCCCTGGTGTGTCTTGAATCCTGGTCTTATGGACTCTGGAGTTCTGCCTGTCTGACACCAAGACTGTTGCTTCAATGTGTTGATGTGTTGCTGTCATGCAGGGATCCTTCGTGTGCTGTTTCATGCCCGGCACCTGTTCACAATGAGCAGCCAGGCCGTTATAAATCTCCTAGTTCCTGGTTGCCTAATAATTGAGGCCTCTCCAGTAATCCAGTTTACTGCCACTTCCTGCTTACAATCTCTCCATGTACCAGACCCTATCCTGAACCTTACAATGTTTACTTCTCTCCAATCCTCATCCAGGCTTCCTACTGACCATCGCTACCTGCTGCCTCTGACCATTGCCTGTCCCCTGACCACTGTTACCTGCCTGCTCCATGTGATTACCATTGTCTGTGAACTCCTTCTAGACCATTCCAGCAGCTGGACTCAAACCCTGCAGTTGCCACACATGACAGGGGGTTTGGAGGGTACATAAGGGGGCCCCTTTTTGAAGTTTTCACACTTTGGGGGTGATTCACTAAGCAGCGAGAACTGCTTTTAAGTACGATAAATGGCTTTTAAGACTAATACTGCATGCTGCGCGATTCATTAAGCAGTGATAACAGCGCTTTATAGTCCGTAAAAGGCATTTTTCCAGCCGGTGTTGACATCCGTTTTTGGGAAGGGACTACCAACTATGCCTTCTAAATCCTGCTTGTTGTAAGTAGGTTTTCAATTTTTCCCCTACGTGAGAGCAGAGTTCTCACGTCTTCACCCCCTGAGTGTGTTACAATTTATTTTTAAGTGCATTTTATTAAATCAGTCATTTTTGGCTCATCACTAGGTGTTGTTCAGTTTAGTGTTAGTGTCAGTTGGCCTGTTTTGTGTTTATTGTTTGTTTGTTGAGTTTGTATTGTCTGTTTGTCATATCAGCAGTTTTACAGTTAACCACTATGATTGGTCTCTGGTTTTTTCTCCACATATTGTGAGACAACCTTTAAGATCTATCTGAAGACCCCTAGTTCAACAGGACTGGACATTATATATGGTCAGGTTTTTCCACAGTATATTTTTGGACTTGTTTCAGGCGCCGGATTATTTTTTGTTGTATTCTGTGTGTGATTTGTATTGATCTCATTGATCCTGGCAGCCTATTCTATAGGTATAGGGATTTTTTGGGTATACACTAGTAGTGTTTATTTTGCACTATATTAATTATTGCATTAGCGCTATAAGCACATTATCCTTTTTTTTGCTCCAACTGATACTGCATATACAGTGGAATAAAGAGGGGTTACATAGTAATACAGAGTTAGTCAATATGCTCTGAACTGGGGATCGAAGCAATAAGCCCTATGATGAAGTGGGGCTTGATGAAATGACTAGGGCTGCCTATGGCTTGTTGGATCTTTTACTATTAACAACTGCTTTTTTCACTTACCGTATGCCGTTATTTTCAAATGCAACTGTAATAGCCATTTAAATTTGAAAGCGTTATTAGAAACTTTTCAAGTGACACTCAGAAAAGGCAAACTTTATTTACCATTTGTTTTCTAAATGGAAAGAAAATGTACTGTTGCTTAAAGAAAACAATAAAGTTAACAGGCTAAATGGGTTTGAGTTGATTGCTGTATGTGGAAATTGCAGTGTTTCAGTGAGTTACAGTCTCTCACAGACTCCTTATCATTTCTTCACCCGTATGAGGATAAACTCAATACTACAATACGCTGTCATCATCTGACTATATTTAGGCCTTTCAATATGAGCAGTTACTGCGGGGAAATAATATTTGGTTTTGCTAAGTGGAATGTGCAGCAGAGCCAAACAGAATTGTATTGAAATGTGAGATCCATTATGTATTTTTAGCTGGCATGTACTGCACTTATTTTCTGTATTTTAGTTTAATGGTGGGATATTTATGCTGCTAAACACACGTTTTAGCATGATTTGTATTGATATATATATAGGCACTTATTTTAAGTGCAAATGTTGTAAGCCGTGGACAGGACTCAGCTGTTTCATGAGGTAGGGGCCTACAATACCTCAAATTCACAGGTTTTTAAAAAGATGTAATTTTGCAATGTGTATGTGGACATGACTTGGATTCGAGTCAATGCTTTTATGAGCAGTAACACCTACAACTTTATTTGTCTTCTGAGAACACTTTTGGCTTTTGTCCATTCAGATTAGCTGCATAATACACTGGGAAATGAATGTAGCTGGGTACTTTAGCCGAGAGAAAATCATATCTGACAATGGTCGGTGTCATGAGCTTGACTGCTCAAGAGCAAAACCCTTTAAACTAGCGTGACAAAGATCTTTAGACAAAGAAGGTTGTTTAATAACGTCTTCCGTCTGCAGTGGTGTAAAAACCAGGGGAAAAAACAGCATCTTATTTATTAAAGACAAGTAATCCCATTCAAGGCTGTTTATATATTTTTTCCTTTGATAAACTTGGTGCAATTAGTTTCCATTCGATTCAGTCCAGTTTTGCAACTCGTTATATATATAAATGTATTTTTTTTGCAACTCGTTATATATATAAATGTATTTTAATAGATACACATATGTAATATAAGGAGTGGATAGTAAATAAACACTAGTAAGGTCTAATAAGAAATAGTGTTAAACACTGGGGTTGGTGGGGGGGGGGGGGCTTTAGTGGAGGGGAAGTGATGGGGGATGAGGGGAGAGGTGGGGGATGAGGGGAGAGGTGGGGGATGAGGGGGGAGGGGAGAAAAAAATGAAAAAAAGACAGGGGAAGTGGAAATACAAAAATAGATGGAGTGAGAACCCCTACCAAAAAGAGGGTTAAAAAAAAACCCAACGGGGCTTTGAACACTAAAGGCAAAAAAAGGGTTGCAACGTTTCAGGGAGAGAACCACTTCTAAAAGGTCCCCCTGCAGTGCAATAGTCAGTTCTGGAAACCTCATGAAATCTCTCTCCTTAGTACGGCGTATGTAGGTCCCTGGTGTCTGACGCCATACACATGCCAGAGATAGATTTACCACTTGATCACGTTTGCTGGTATCATCAATGGGCTAAGATTACAATGAATTGGTATCTTATTCTATCGATTCATGCTCATCCCAAATGAGCCTTGCGGGTAAAGCAGGGGCATAGTAAGGCATGTGTGAGCCTCCGGGCAAAATGTTTCTATTGCGTTTGGTCGTACATGCAGAACCGGCACTTGCCTACTGTGAATGCACAGCTGGCCCTTGCCTGCCACGCATGCGCAACCGGCACTTGCCTACTGGGCATGCGTGAACGACACTTGCCGGCTACTCGTGCTCATGCACGACCGGCAAGCTTCGATCGCGCATGTGCACGAGTGGCCGTCAAGTTGCCGATCGCGCATGCGCGGTAGACGAGTGATGGTCGCAAATGCGCAGCTGCAAAGATATGCATTTTTCAACCTAGAGAGCAGGCCCCCCTAGAGTGCGGACTATAGCTACACCCCTGATGTAAAGTCAGGAACAAACAATGGGTACAGAAACAAAGCATAGGAAAACTAACATGCTTTGATTTCTTTCTATTTTTTTTATTTTTTATGTTATGTGGAGAGTCTTAACCATTACTGTATGTTTTCTAGTAAACATTTAAATATTTCACGTGCCTGAAATTTCTTACAAAGCTGTGTACATATTTGGTATGTAATGTAGAATTCAGAGTACAGAAGTGTTTGGTAAATGTTTCCATACAAACACACCACTATAACACCATGCACAGCTCCAACAGCTGTAATTATAACTTGTTACCTGCTGTAAGGTCCCGCACGCAGGGACTGCATCATTTTATACAGGCCCTCGGTATACAGCTACGGTATACCGACTACACCACCTGAATTCCCATGAATTATAAAAAGGCATCTGTCCTCCAGTGCTTCACAAGAAGCTTGCTACCCTGGAGGCATGTTCTCTTTTTCTCTGCTGCTTCAAACTTCCCAGACTTCCTGCTGACTCTTGCTAAAACCTGGTATCATACCCGGCTTTTCCTATTATTCTTTGGCTTGCTACCTGCTCTGACCTTTGGGTTTATCATCTACAGTACTGTACTCTTCTGTTTACTGCTTGCCCTGACCTTGTATCGTCTGACTACCCCATCTGTCTGCTCCTTGCTGAACTCTCTGCCTACATTACACAGCGGATCTGGACTCCTGGTGCTACAAACGTGCATCCCCATTCATTCGGTATTACAGACCCTGTGGATTCTCTTTCAAACCCTAACACCTACATATGATAAAAATGTAAAATGTTAAATATTGTGTGGGTGCTAAGAGCTATTGAACAGACATAACTGTAAACTAATGAAAAAACAGTGTTCCAATATAAATGACCCTTTGTTTGACAATATATTGAAGTGTAGATGCTTATGTGGTAAACACACTTGCATGGAAACCTTACACTGCTCAGATGTAAAGGTAAATCATAAAGGTAGTCCAGAAATGGTAGCCACATACATAAATTCCAACCATACCTCAGTAAATCAGCTGATAAGGGATGTTTCATCAATGAACAGACTCACTTGAAAAGTGCAGCATCCTGACGCTGTTTCCTGTATCCATGGGTCCTTGGTGTGCTTCTGTTGTGAAGATAGAAATAGGAACAGATTAAAACAGAGCACTACTGCTGGAACACATCATTGTTCCAGCAGTAGTGCTCGGTTTTCATCTGTTCCTATGATAAAAATGGCCATGTTTTTGGTAACCCTTAGACTTAAACAATAAGGAGCATCTTGATCTGGTTGATGTCTCTCCCCTTCTCATTTATTTCACCCCCTCCACCACTAATAAGCATATAAGGTTCTATATCCAGGAAGATTTTGGGTGCTAGATGGTTGCCATGGTGAGAGCTGTTGGTGGCTACAGGTAAAATGGAGATGTCAGAGATGTCCCTGGTGTGTCTTGAATCCTGGTCTTATGGACTCTGGAGTTCTGCCTGTCTGACACCAAGACTGTTGCTTCAATGTGTTGATGTGTTGCTGTCATGCAGGGATCCTTCGTGTGCTGTTTCATGCCCGGCACCTGTTCACAATGAGCAGCCAGGCCTTTATAAATCTCCTAGTTCCTGGTTGCCTAATAATTGAGGCCTCTCCAGTAATCCAGTTTACTGCCACTTCCTGCTTACAATCTCTCCATGTACCAGACCCTATCCTGAACCTTACAATGTTTACTTCTCTCCAATCCTCATCCAGGCTTCCTACTGACCATCGCTACCTGCTGCCTCTGACCATTGCCTGTCCCCTGACCACTGTTACCTGCCTGCTCCATGTGATTACCATTGTCTGTGAACTCCTTCTAGACCATTCCAGCAGCTGGACTCAAACCCTGCAGTTGCCACACATGACAGGGGGTTTGGAGGGTACATAAGGGGGCCCCTTTTTGAAGTTTTCACACTTTGGGGGTGATTCACTAAGCAGCGAGAACTGCTTTTAAGTACGATAAATGGCTTTTAAGACTAATACTGCATGCTGCGCGATTCATTAAGCAGTGATAACAGCGCTTTATAGTCCGTAAAAGGCATTTTTCCAGCCGGTGTTGACATCCGTTTTTGGGAAGGGACTACCAACTATGCCTTCTAAATCCTGCTTGTTGTAAGTAGGTTTTCAATTTTTCCCCTACGTGAGAGCAGAGTTCTCACGTCTTCACCCCCTGAGTGTGTTACAATTTATTTTTAAGTGCATTTTATTAAATCAGTCATTTTTGGCTCATCACTAGGTGTTGTTCAGTTTAGTGTTAGTGTCAGTTGGCCTGTTTTGTGTTTATTGTTTGTTTGTTGAGTTTGTATTGTCTGTTTGTCATATCAGCAGTTTTACAGTTAACCACTATGATTGGTCTCTGGTTTTTTCTCCACATATTGTGAGACAACCTTTAAGATCTATCTGAAGACCCCTAGTTCAACAGGACTGGACATTATATATGGTCAGGTTTTTCCACAGTATATTTTTGGACTTGTTTCAGGCGCCGGATTATTTTTTGGTGTATTCTGTGTGTGATTTGTATTGATCTCATTGATCCTGGCAGCCTATTCTATAGGTATAGGGATTTTTTGGGTATACACTAGTAGTGTTTATTTTGCACTATATTAATTATTGCATTAGCGCTATAAGCACATTATCCTTTTTTTTGCTCCAACTGATACTGCATATACAGTGGAATAAAGAGGGGTTACATAGTAATACAGAGTTAGTCAATATGCTCTGAACTGGGGATCGAAGCAATAGGCCCTATGATGAAGTGGGGCTTGATGAAATGACTAGGGCTGCCTATGGCTTGTTGGATCTTTTACTATTAACAACTGCTTTTTTCACTTACCGTATGCCGTTATTTTCAAATGCAACTGTAATAGCCATTTAAATTTGAAAGCGTTATTAGAAACTTTTCAAGTGACACTCAGAAAAGGCAAACTTTATTTACCATTTGTTTTCTAAATGGAAAGAAAATGTACTGTTGCTTAAAGAAAACAATAAAGTTAACAGGCTAAATGGGTTTGAGTTGATTGCTGTATGTGGAAATTGCAGTGTTTCAGTGAGTTACAGTCTCTCACAGACTCCTTATCATTTCTTCACCCGTATGAGGATAAACTCAATACTACAATACGCTGTCATCATCTGACTATATTTAGGCCTTTCAATATGAGCAGTTACTGCGGGGAAATAATATTTGGTTTTGCTAAGTGGAATGTGCAGCAGAGCCAAACAGAATTGTATTGAAATGTGAGATCCATTATGTATTTTTAGCTGGCATGTACTGCACTTATTTTCTGTATTTTAGTTTAATGGTGGGATATTTATGCTGCTAAACACACGTTTTAGCATGATTTGTATTGATATATATATAGGCACTTATTTTAAGTGCAAATGTTGTAAGCCGTGGACAGGACTCAGCTGTTTCATGAGGTAGGGGCCTACAATACCTCAAATTCACAGGTTTTTAAAAAGATGTAATTTTGCAATGTGTATGTGGACATGACTTGGATTCGAGTCAATGCTTTTATGAGCAGTAACACCTACAACTTTATTTGTCTTCTGAGAACACTTTTGGCTTTTGTCCATTCAGATTAGCTGCATAATACACTGGGAAATGAATGTAGCTGGGTACTTTAGCCGAGAGAAAATCATATCTGACAATGGTCGGTGTCATGAGCTTGACTGCTCAAGAGCAAAACCCTTTAAACTAGCGTGACAAAGATCTTTAGACAAAGAAGGTTGTTTAATAACGTCTTCCGTCTGCAGTGGTGTAAAAACCAGGGGAAAAAACAGCATCTTATTTATTAAAGACAAGTAATCCCATTCAAGGCTGTTTATATATTTTTTCCTTTGATAAACTTGGTGCAATTAGTTTCCATTCGATTCAGTCCAGTTTTGCAACTCGTTGACTCCAGATTAAAAGAAGATATTATGATATGTAGTATCCTACAACGTAGGGCCTTCTAAGTTTGTATGTTACTGAATAGTGTAGGCTAGAGCTGGCTTCAGTCTATAGTGACTTAGGCTGATGCAAAAGTGTAATATGCTACTCTTGTAGGATGTGGTGCCATAGGGAAGTAGTTTTCAACCTTTTTTGGTTAAAGAACCCTAGAATTAGATTGTGAAATTCTGGGGAATACCAACCCCCTCTTCCCCCATCTCTTCCCCTCTTACACGATCCCCTCTCTCTTCCCACCTTACGCTCTCCCTCTCTTTCTTCCCTCCTTACACTCCCTCTGCCTCTCTTCCCTCTTTATACTCCCCCCTCACACTCCACCCTCTCTCTCTTGTCTCCTCTCTCTTCCCCTTTTATCTTCCCATCTCTCTCTTCCCTCCTTAGTCTCCCCTCCCTCTGTTCCCCCTAACAAGCCTCCTTATCTCCTGTCCCCCTTAAAGTCTCCTCTCTCTCTCTTGCTCCCTTCTGTCTTTTCCCCCCCCTCTCTCTCTCTCTCTTCCCCTCACTCCACCTCTCACACTTGCTCTCTTCCACTCACTCGCTCAAACACACACAAACAAACACACACTCACTCCAACACACGCGCATACTCACTCCAAAACACACTCACTCCAATACACATTCATTCACTCCAACACCCACCCACCATGCTTATCTTGGGATGAAGAAGTCTCCTCAGTGCTTATATGGTGCGGGGACTCCATAGCTTCCTCATCCAGTCGGTCTGAAGTTCCCTTGCCTACAGGAGAAGGAAGAGGATTGCAGCGACTGCCGGGTTGCTGTTGCATGGCGAGTTGGGGAGCCCCTGAGACAGTTGTCCCAGCTCTCCCCTCCCTGTCGGCAGTGGAACCCTAGAGGGATGCTCATGGTACCCCCGTTGAAAATCACTGCACTAGAGAGTTTCATTCAGTCTCTTTTGGTGTTGACAGATGCATTTACAGTATATAGTTGACCCTTCTAAGGGACTGTCTGTTTGAAAATGTATGTTTTCTCTTTAATGCATAGTGGATCCTTAAGGGGATGTTTTTAACCATGGCTTGTTGCAGTAATGTATGTGATACATTTATATGGTCTATATTGAAATTTGTTTATTGTTATTGATGACTCTGAGTTTGGTCAGAAATGTATATATTGGTGTTTCTTGTCACCTGCTGCTTTAGACCAGAACATGTATATAAGCTTAAGAATAGAATGAAGGAAAGAGAAAGATGAGGTAGTAGAGTAGACAGTAGTAAGTAGACAGACAGTACGATGTAGAGTAGACAAGGTCCCTCTGGATTTCAAGGTGAAATGCCTGAATTTACCCTACTTTGCAACATAGCCTATTAAAAGGAATATTGATCCTCTGCCACCATCTTTTGAGAAGAGGTAAATGACCTAAAGGGTTACATGGAATGTCTCCCTTATGTAACTAGATGTTAAGCTTTCTGCAATCTGTGCTTTGTTATGTGTAAATATTTAGTTATTATGGGTGTACTTTTTTTTTTGAGAAGACTTGTACTTAAATGGATATTTAAATAATATATGTGCAGTTAACTTCCACCTGTTGAATATACGTTTATTTTTTTTTACAAAAGTGTTAACCCTGAGAAAACTAATATTTTTTTTTATAATGTTTTACAACCCAGCCCTTAATCCTCTCCATGGATCTACGTGATGTTAAAGAAGAACCCATGCCACCCTCCTTCCCCTAGTCTGCCTACAATAGGAACCGGTTGGACCATGGCCCATATTCACTAACAGGTGCTAATGAGTAGGAGTTAGGACGTGCTGAAGCTTAGCACACTTAGTGGATATCATTGTGCCCGTTAGTGCATATGCAGCATATGGACCTATGAGAACAGAAAGGACCTTTATAAAAATAGATTCATTTCTCTTTGTAAATAAAAAGTACAATCGCCATCACACTCTTCCACACTGCTTTATATTGCTTATGGGATATATAACACTTACTTGCTTATGTCACATTTTTTATGGATTCACATTCTTGTAATACTTGCTCACCAATGTAATTCAAGCCCTTACTCCTTGCCATGAACATTGGAAAAAAAAATAAAACATGTTTGATAGAGATGTGTAAATGTGTTTATTTTGCAACATTTTGGGCCAATTTTGCATTGCTCAAAGTTTTGCCAATTTCCACCACTTTTTGTGAAAATGGCAATATAGAAAGGGCTTATTTTTTCGATAAAAGAAACAAAAAACGGTAAATTTTTCAGGTGATTCGTGAATTTCAAATGTGCAGATTGGTAATCCTTACATTTCCTGTTTCTGCTTTAAAATATTGTTCATTAAAATAAATACATAACAAAAATACCCTCCTACGTGTGCAGTAGAGGCCGGGGTCTATAGGTGAGGTGGGGAGAGGGAGTTATTGAGTGTGAGGAGGGCAAGGGAAGGTTATTGAGTGTGAGGAGGTGGGAATTGAGTGTGGGCAAGAGGGGGAATGGAGTGTGAGGAGGGAGGTTGAGTGTGGAGTGGGGGAATAAAGAGGGAGGAAAGGCAGGTGAGTGAGGGGAGGGTCATGGGGGGAGTTAATGAGTTAGGGGGGCGGGCATTGAGTGAGTGAGAGGGTGTGTTAGAGGGGGGAGTGAGCCACAGCAGGTATAAGAGAGAGGTGGGAGTGATTGAGCGGGAAAGGGAGAGGTAGGGGTGTAAGAGAGGTGGGGGAGAGACATACATGTGGGGAGAGTAAGGATGAGAGGAGGGAATGGGAAAAAGGGTGAGAGAGCGATGTGTGTGAGAAGAGGGGAGTGTAAGAGAAAGATGGGGGCCCCCAGTGGAGACCCCCCACTGGGCCTGTGAAAGATGTCGGCAGCCCTGCATGGATCACCAGGAAGACGATCAAACTTTTGGCAATGGATAAGTAACTGTACCTTCGACCCTAATCAAAAATGTATGCTCCTTGGTGCTTTTATTGTTTCTGTTTTCACATTATATGCACAGCACTGAATACACTGATAGGACAATAGATAATAGGTAAGAACAGTATTTTCCTATGCAGCATGCATTTGTATTTTTACACAGAGTATAATTTTTCCCTATAAAAGGCACATGAGAGGGGCTCTGTGCTTATTGTAAAACAGATTTATATTATGGTGGACTGGGGAGGAACCAGGGGCGGGTTGTATTTACCTGCCGGCCGGCGAGGGTCCCTGAAGACCGGCCCTCTTCCTGCAGCATCATAGCGTCATGGCATCATGTGATGTCATGTTATCATGGCAACACGTCACCATGTGATGTTGCGGCGTCATTTGACGTCAAGTCGCCATGAAAATGCGACCCTGGAGGAGGAGGGCCACTCTGGAGAAGGTAAAACCCCCCTCTCACCACTCTCTCCAACACACACACTTACGTGGGGTGAGGATCGGTCATGCACCAGTCCGGGGACTCTCTCTCCGGTTGGGTGGAAGTTGTGTCCCGGCGGCGACAGGAGGAGTGAGAGTTTTGCAGACGGACTGGGAGCTGGAGAGCCACCAGCCACTGGCACTGATGGGGTGCCGCAGCACCGGCCCACCGCCCCAACCCACCATGGCAACCCTGATATCCCACTAGGGCAATCCACCCATCGGAGGGACACCACATTTTTTTGACTCGCTCAAAGAAATACACCTCATTTCAAAACTGTTGATGTACGATGACTGCAAAGTTTGCTAGTGTCAGAAGTCACTGAATCCTTAAACACAATGGTCTGTTGTTGTAGCAGGCAGTGAATCTGCACAGATACGCAGTATGCTCCTGGAATACCTATTAACCTTCTGCTAACCATGTCTAGACTGGTCTGTGAAACACTACAGAGTGAATGCAAGTTTCTGCTGAGTACTATAAACAGTTATAGACTTGTGCAGAGGGAGCAGTTAAATGCATGACACAGCTCATTGCTAGAAATATACAGTGCATAGAGTTGCTGAATCAAACATTTTGCTAATGGTAATGGATCTTATATTTAGAAAAGACACTTGACTTTGAAATAGATTAGTTTCTTCAAGGGTTCTAAAGCTTTTCACATTTTGTTTATAAAAAAATCTATATTGTGTGCTAAAAGATTATGTTGCTATGGTATCTACAACATCCACCTACTTTCCCCAACAGTGATCATTAGTAATGCAACAAAAAGTAAAATATCCACCTATAAGACCCACCTTAAAGCACACCTGCTTAACGAAGCATATGAGTAGCTCCATGGCTGATACTTTACACCTCATACTGTACATAAACCTTGGCCCCCTGCAGACGCACTTACCAGAACGCCCTCCTACTGTCTCTGTACGTTCTTCCTATCTTCTTGTAAGGATGTGTTAATACACCGTATATGTGTGCATTTGTATGGCGGGTTCCGCGACGGCAAGTTGGTACAGGGCGCCACCATGTTGTTGCGCAATGTTGCCGAGGTCACTGGTCCAGAGAAGAGGTTGCGCATGCGCTCTGGAAGGGCGCGAACAACGAGCCAATAAGAAAGGGCTCTGTAATGAACTATAACCCCCGCGAACCCCGGAGGAGTCAGCTGACGCTAGGAGCCAATGGACAGGCTGGGTTTGGAGGGGAGGAGGACAGGAAGCGTGGGGGAGAGGCCACGCTAGCAGAAGCGAGTAGGACAGTGCTGAGAGAGGTAGTGCGAGTGCCGGGGGTCCGTGACCCGCCTGCCTAGGCCAGATACTACCCCCAGGTCCATAGGAGTATTCCCCGCGTCACCGTAGGTTGCGGTACTGTAGGGACGTCCGTAGTGGACAGACATTGTCACCTTAGGTAGGCATCAAGCGCACGGAGTTGTGGACAGATACTGCTGTCTGGGCTCAGACGGTGGAGCCGCGCGACATCGGAAGGTCAGGGCCGGATGCGACGGACCCTTTGAGAAGAGGTGCTGTTACCGCCGTGACCGGGAGGTACTTTGTAAACAGCAAGTGCACCGACACCGGTCATCAGGCGCTGATCCCGCCTTAGGATTAACTGTGACAGACACTACCAAGTGGCTAGTGGATAGAACATATCCTACATAAGTTTCACAAGGACATACTCTATGAGAGCGTGGCGGAGCCACGGCTGTACAGGACGATATTCCCCTCGGGGTGTGGCCGAGCCCCTCTAGTATAAGAGCCAGTTATTATGAGATGTTATGTGTTATGAGTGATGTCAATGTTATGATATACATATATATATGCATGTTATGTGAACAGTGGGGCACCACAGATAAACACAGTAAAGATTGGTTGCTCTCGCAATGTATGGTATGTTTCTTGCCCAGGGTAAATCTTTCATAATGGGGATCCTGGGTAAGTGGAGGCACTGCGCTATGTAAATGTGTGTGTATTACCCCAGGCTCCCAGCTAGCGGAGGCTCAGCTCTCCTGAGTCACAGGTGTTAGACAGTCACCCGTAGTCCCTTAGGAAGGTGTTCAGAAAAAGGGCTACATTTGGAGGCGCTGCTGAGATCTTAGACCTGTGGTGCCCCAATTATTTTTTCTCAATTGTGCACGAGCTTTACACATCATGTCTGTGCCCTCACCGCTCGAGGTGCGCAAGTGGGCCCAGCGGCATGAGGTTCCCCTGAACCGTGTTTTCGGCCTGGGGCATGTCCCCGCCGCTATCTCCCTAGGCACTGTGACTGACCATGTCAGGAAACTCCCACTCATGGACACTGCCCAAGTACAAGATCATTTTTACGACCAGGACCAGATGTGGCGCAGGATCTTATACGTCACTGAACGGGATATATATCCCGAAGCGCTGCCCGGGATACTATTGCTGCCTGAGGCTCCTGGCGTACACTGTCCCATAGTGCAAGTGGACCCCACCGAACCGCTGGCCGCTTCCACCCCACAGAGGGAGTACCTCCCCGCGTTAGGTGCCGTTGCCAGTGGCCCCGACCGCACCCCTGACAGTAGTCTGAACCCTCGATGGCCTGCTGCACTGAGCCTGGGCCCTTCATTCACCCCCTCCGCCCTGAGGCCCGCGCTGAATAGACTCAGTATGTCAAGATTAGACGCCTACCCCTCAGTTGGAGGTAGTCTACAGGACGATGCCTCTATTCCAGCGGTTGCCGCAGCCATTCACCACTCCACCCAGTCCCTCCGGTACCGGAAGTTAAAGGCATTCTCGGGTGATAAACCCACGCCTCAAGGAGAAGTTGGGATAGAAGAATGGCTGGATCACACGGAACAGGTACTGCCTGAGTGGACCTGCACGGACGCGGTCCGGAGGCAGCTTATCGTTGAGTGTCTGCGACCCCCAGCGTCCCACATGGTACACTACTACCGGGACGACCACCCGGATGCTGATGCGGCGGACCTCGTTTACTGCCTGACCAAGGCCTATGGGGCCCCTGTGGATACCTATGCGCTGATGGCAAAATTTCATGCTCTGGCTCAGAAAGAGGGAGAGATGGTGTCCGACTTCCTCAGACGTCTGCATCTGCACCTGTGGGCTATGGTGAGAAAGGGCGTGGTACCGAAGGTGGATGCCGACGGACTGCGCACTACCCAGCTGTTGAGGGGGCTCCTGCCCCTGCATCCAGTGTCCGTACGTGTCGGTGGCTGCCTAACGCCCGGACAAGCCTTGACGTTCCATGATCTAATGGACCGTGTCCAAGCGCACGAAACAGTGCTGTTGGGGCGTGACCTAACCCCAGGGAAAAAGGCCTCGCAGGGAAGCAAGGATGTCAAAAAGTCGGAACCGAAAACCGAAGTGTTCGAGAATGGGGATCCTGACACCGATGACTCAGGGGCGCCGATAGCGGCCCGGCCTCGCCCTATGCTGGGGCGAAGCTCACCGCCCGGGCGAAATGATACCTACCTCAGCCAACTCCAGTGCTATGCTTGCGGGAAGATGGGACACCTTCGGGCCCGCTGTCCCTCCCTACGGAAAACGGCGTCTCGGCCGGCTCAATCGATGCTGTGCACCCCCCAGGACGGCGGCGCCGGAGCCCAGCCTTCCACGAACAATCGAATTGGACCCGCCGCCATCGTTCGGGTAGTCATTGAAGGTATCTACGCCTCGGCATTGATGGACACGGGGTCCCAGGTGACCATAGTGTATCGGCCCTTCTATGATCAACACTTACACCGGTTGCCGTTGTTATCCGCTGATGCCTTACGTTTAAGGGGGTTGAGTCACGAAGATTATCCCTTCGATGGAGTAGTGAAGGTACATTTGGACATCCCACAGCTGAACACTGGTAAACATCACCCCATGGAAGTGGAAGCCCTAGTGTGTCCCGAACCTCAAGATCACCCCAGCGCTCCGATAATCCTGGGGACCAACACCGACATTGTGCACGCGGTGATCCGCATGTACTTGCAAGAAGCGGGCGAGGCCCCGCTGCTAGCCCTCGCTACGTGTCCAGTACTACAAGAGGCTTGCGGTAAAATCGCGACTGAAGAGGAGCATGGGATGCTATATAGTCAAGAGTGGGGACTGACTCAAATTCCCCCCGGAGAAGGAAGGATGATGATCGCGGCCTGCCATTACCCGGACCGACGCCCGGAGGATCAGTTTTTCTCTTTGGAAAGTGTGACCCAAGATGAACAGCGGCTGGGCTACGAGGTGTTAGCCGGGAGAAATGCTGGGAGAAATGGCCGGGGAAAATTCCGAACAGAACCTGGGTGTATGTGCAGAATATCTCCCCGTATCCCATGAGCATTGATCGCCGACAGCCACTGGGTAGAATATACCCCGTAATACCCGAGGAGAAGGCCCCGAAGGGACGGCCAGCGGACACTACCCCTGCTACCGACTCCCCATTGGATTCCCCGCTCACGGAAGAATGTAGAGAAAGACTGCAGGCCCAGCTACAAGAACGACGAAGAGTATTCTCCACGAGTGATATGGATGTGGGGTGCAGTCGCAGTGCCCGTCATACCATTCGAATGAGTGACGCTACCCCATTCCGGGAATGCTCCCGCCGCCTAGCCCCCCGAGACGTGGAAGAGGTGAGAAGGTTACTAGCCGAAATGGAGGGAGCTGGTATCTTACAAGGATCCCATAGCCCTTACGCCTCGCCCATCGTGGTAGTCCGTAAGAAGAATGGGACGGTCCGTCTGTGTGTGGATTACAGAACACTGAACAACCGCACGGTTCCCGATCAGTATACGCTGCCACGCATTGAGGACCTTCTGAACGCCTTGACGGGAAGTAAATGGTTCAGTGTGCTCGATTTGAGGTCAGGGTACTACCAAGTGCCAATGGATCTGGAAGACCAGGACAAGACGGCCTTCATCTGTCCATTAGGGTTCTACCAGTTTACCCGCATGCCACAAGGGATCTGCGGAGCCCCCGCCACCTTCCAGAGGCTGATGGAACGGACCCTGGGAGACATGAACCCGCAAGAATGCCTAGTGTACTTGGATGACATTATAGTGTTCGGGAAGACCTTGGAGGAGCACGAGGAACGAATGATGAAGGTGTTTGATCGACTTCAGAAGGAGGGCCTCAAACTGTCCTTGGACAAATGCAAGTTTTGTCGCCCGTCCGTGACCTACGTGGGCCACATTGTGTCCACTGAAGGGGTGTCCACCGATCCAGGGAAGATAGAGGCTGTAGTGAATTGGCCCAGGCCCCGCAACGTCCAAGAACTGTGATCCTTTTTGGGATTTTGTGGCTATTACCGGCACTTCGTGGAGGGCTACTCAAGTAAAGCCAAACTCCTGAATAACCTTTTAAAAGTTTATCCTGAGGATACGGACCGGAAAAGGGTCACGGCACAAACGCCTTTTGGAGAAAAGTGGACCCCTGCTTGTGAACAAGCGTTCCTGAAGTTGAAAGCCAGTCTCACCCAGGCCCCAGTACTGGCCTATGCTGATCCTAATCATGAATACGTGCTACACGTGGATGCCAGTCTTAGCGGACTAGGAGCAGTGCTGCACCAGAAATACGACACCGGTCGTCCGCCCCGTGGCGTACGCGAGCCGAAGCTTGACCCCCAGTGAACAGAACTATCCTGTCCACAAGCTGGAGTTTTTGGCACTCAAATGGGCGGTGGTGGACAAATTACACGACTACTTGTATGGAGTACAGTTTGAGGTGCGGACTGACAATAACCCAATGACCTACATTAACACGTCCGCCAAATTAGACGCAACCGGACACCGGTGGCTGGCGGCCCTGGCCAACTATAGTTTCAACCTCAAGTATAAACCCGGGCCCACCAACGTGGGGGCCGATGCTCTGTCACGGAGGCCGGGGCTTCAATCCACCACGGATGAGGAAGTATGGGAGGAAATTCCGGGGCCTGGAATACGTGCCCTATGCTCAGTAGCAGCCGTAGTTAACGATCAGGTGGCGTTCTCAGAGCTAAGAGTCGCTGATTCATTAGGGTGCCAATCCCGAGCCATTCCCCGGGCCTACCAAGGTCGAGAAGGAATGAACATTACCGAAGATAAAATCATTTCCTGGAGAGAATTGGTGCAACACCAGATCCAAGACCCAGTAGTGGAACTAGCTCGTCAAGCTGTGCAGCAAGAGAACCCCTCTACCCCTCAAGCCCCCAGAGAACTGGTGAAGCTATTGTTGAACGAGTTTGGGAAGTTCGAACTGGACAATTGCCTATTGTACCGGGTAGTTCCATACCACAATCATCCCGACCGGCGACAACTATTCTTGCCTGAACATCTGAGAAATATGGTTCTCCGGGCCCTTCACGATGATCATGGCCATCTGGGCGTTGACAAGACATTCGGGCTACTTCGGGACCGGTTCTATTGGCAAAGAATGAGAGAGTCAGTGGAAAGGCACTGCCGGAGGTGTACCCGCTGCCTACAGAGGAAAACACTCCCCACAAGAGCGGCTCCCATGGCCCATCTGAAAAGTTCCGGTCCTATGGATTTGGTGTGCATGGATTTTTTGTGTATTGAGCCCGATACCCGAGGCATCGGTAACGTACTAGTGATTACAGACCACTATACAAGATACCGTGGCCAGAGTCTTATGGGAAAAATACTTCATTCATTATGGATTACCGAACCGACTCCACTCTGATCAAGGCAGAGATTTCGAGAGTACTCTCATTAAGGAACTGCTAAAGTTGCTAAACATAGCTAAGTCACGGACCACCCCGTACCACCCAGAGGGGGATGCTATGCCCGAACGGTTCAACCGCACACTGCTGGACATGTTGGGGACCTTAAAAGGCTCCCAGAAAACAGAATGGAGCAAGCATGTAGAGACGTTGGTACATGCTTATAACTGTACCCGACATGAGTCTACCGGGTATACGCCGTACTTCCTAATGTTCGGGAGAGAAGCCCGATTACCTGTGGATGTGCGACTGCGGATATCTACCGATGGGGTATCCAACAGAACGCACTTTCGTTATGTGCAGAGGTTGCGGGACAGCCTACAGCAGGCCTATAAATTGGCTGAAAGGGCGGCGGCACAACTAAATGCGGGTAACAAGAGACGCTATGACCACAAAGTGCGACATAAGGAAATCCGCCCGGGGGTTGCTGTTCTCCTTCGTAATCTAGGCATCCCCGGAAAGCATAAACTGGCTGATCAATGGAGAGAAGGGGTGTATGAGGTAGAGTCACAGATGCCTGGCCTCCCGGTATACCGTATCAAGGACTCCGAAGGCCGGGTGAAGGTGTGGCATAGGAATCATCTACTCCCCATACCTCAAGTAGGGGACAACGAATTGGAGGTACCCACTGTATCAATGGATGGAGAAACTGAAAACACAGAGAATGGCCTAGAGCAGGGGGGCGCAAACTTTTTTCCCTGCGCCCCCCTGCCGGCTGTCCCCTCACTCCCGCGCCCCCCCAACCCCAACTTACCCTCGCACCGGCGTAATGACGTCACGTTGCCATAGCAACGTGACGTCACATGACCTCGCAGCGTCATTTTGACGCCGCGTTGCCATGGCGACGCCGGGAGGAAGCCGCCGGAGCCACGGGTAAGTATGGTTTACAGAGGCCCTGCAGCTCCCCCGGCACTTAATTTAAGTGCCTTCGGGAAGCGCGCGGGGCCTCTGTAAACCCCGCGCCCCCCGTCGGCAGTCTCGCGCCCCCCCTGGGGGTCGCGCCCCACAGATTGCGCACCGCTGGCCTAGAGACTGTAATAAATGCCACCTCTGAGAATCCTATGGAGGGAACCTCTCAAAGGGGCCTTCCGGCCGCGGGAGCATCTCCCGAAGGAGCTACGGATAAAGGGCCCCTTGGTCCAACGACAGATACACTGACTCCAATGAGCCAGCCATTAGACCCGCAGAGCCCGTGCTTTGTACCACAGAGAGACTTTGTAGATCCAAGGAACCCCTCAAGGGCAGAAATGGAAAGGCCAGTTGAGACTGGATACTCCTCAGAGGAAGCTGATGAAGAACAACCTCGGCGAAGGTAAAGAACTAGTCAACCTCCAATGAGAATGGCTTACGATCAATTCGGGGCACCCCATTATGAGGCTCAGCAGTGGGCTCGGCATAGAATGCATTCAGTAGTGGTAATGTTCAATGAAATGTGAAATTTAATATAGGACCGAGGGGATGTACTGTGATACGTTATTTGTATATATGTTATGTAGTATAGCCAAGCGGGGACGTTGGATTCTGGGGAGGGGAGAATGTAAGGATGTGTTAATACACCGTATATGTGTGCATTTGTACGGCGGGTTCCGCGACGGCAAGTTGGTACAGGGCGCCGCCATGTTGTTGCGCAATGTTGCCGAGGTCACTGGTCCAGAGAAGAGGTTGCGCATGCGCTCTGGAAGCGCGCGAACAACGAGCCAATGAGAAAGGGCTCTGTAATGAACTATAACCCCCGCGAACCCCGGAGGAGTCAGCTGACGCTAGGAGCCAATGGACAGGCTGGGTTTGGAGGGGAGGAGAACAGGAAGCGTGGGGGAGAGGCCACGCTTGCAGAAGCGAGTGGGACAGTGCTGAGAGAGGTAGTGCGAGTGCCGGGGGTCCGTGACCCGCCTGCCTAGGCCAGATACTACCCCCAGGTCCATAGGAGTATTCCCCGCGTCACCGTAGGTTGCGGTACTGTAGGGACGCCCGTAGTGGACAGACATTGTCACCTTAGGTAGGCATCAAGCGCACGGAGTTGTGGACAGATACTGCTGTCTGGGCTCAGACGGTGGAGCCGCGCGACATCGGAAGGTCAGGGTCGGATGCGACGGACCCTTTGAGAAGAGGTGCGGTCACCGCCATGACCGGGAGGTACTTTGTAAACAGCAAGTGCACCGACACCGGTCATCAGGCGCTGATCCCGCTTTAGGATTAACTGTGACAGACACTAGCAAGTGGCTAGCGGATAGAACATATCCTACATAAGTTTCACAAGGACATACTCTATGAGAGCGTGGCGGAGCCACGGCTGTACAGGATGATATTCCCCTCGGGGTGTGGCCGAGCCACTCTAGTATAAGAGCCAGTTATTATGAGGTGTTATGTGTTATTAGTGATGTCAATGTTATGATATACATATATATATGCATGTTATGTGAACAGTGGGGCACCACAGATAAACACAGTAAAGATTGGTTGCTCTCGCAATGTATGGTATGTTTCTTGCCCAGGGTAAATCTTTCATAATGGGGATCCTGGGTAAGTGGAGGCACTGCGCTATGTAAATGTGTGTGTATTACCCCAGGCTCCCAGCTAGCGGAGGCTCAGCTCTCCTGAGTCACAGGTGTTAGACAGTCACCCGTAGTCCCTTAGGAAGGTGTTCAGAAAAAGGGCTACATTCTAATTAGATTGTAAGCTCTTCGTAGCAGGGACGCCATTTCCTAAATGTTACTTTTATGTCTGAAGCACTTCTCCCCTTTATGTGTTATTTTTATTATTTGTTATTTAGATGATTGTCATGTGTTTTACTGCTGGGAAGCGCTATGTACATTAATGGCACTATATACATGAAGACATACATACATACATACGACATACCCCCTTGCCCGCCTTAGTGGCTAGTAAAGCATTGCCATGCAAGGCTTTACAATCCTATTGGTGGCTGTACCATTTGATTAGCCATCAATTTGATCAAGAATTACTTCTCAATGAACATTGGGGACATCACATGGTACATCGAGTAACCAGATTGGGTGCCTTCCCTTTTGTGGTGCTGTGATGTCACCTTAAAGGTTGAAATCACATTCTTCAGGTACCATGCTTGATGTAACTATGTGATGTCATCAATATTGGTTGAGAACTAATTTTCAACCAAATTGATGGCTGATGACATAGTAAATCCACCAATAGGATTGGTGGATGTACCATGTGACTGTTAAATGTGACATCACAGGCCTTATACAGTATAAGGCCTTTCTCTGACATAGGAGAGCACAATAGCACACTAAAAAAGGAAAGATAAATGCACAAAATAATGTGATACGTTCTTAAATGGAAAGCTTTTTAATACCCAGTAGTTGGTACTATTCACATACAGTATGCCTTAATTTAAAAGGCAGATCCAAATCTGTGTCAACCTCTATGAGAATAGTCTGGTCAACAGCAAAGCTCTCAGCATAAACAGAAATGCAACACGATAATGCAGATGGTACAAGAAAGGTATCTTTATAATACAATATAAATCTCATAAGAATATGCACTCACATTGCAATGCATACCCATTCCTTTAAGCATATAAAAATATATACAGAAACTCCTGGGGTTCAAAACTGCTACAGTCTCATCGCCTTTCAATGCTCTGCGTATCCATTATCTCGCTCCATTCCCTTTCTCCTCCTTTTGCTCTGCTCTCCCCCCCATTCTCTCTCCCCCTCCCCCCCACATTCTCTCTTTCCCTCTCCCCCTTTTTGCTCACACACACAGCAGGATCAGGGGGTGTCCATCATGGCGGCAGATACCAGAAGTTGTGATTGACTTTTGGGTTGGACTGCTGGGACAGGCTCCACCCTCCTCTGCTGCAGACCCCGTCCTCTGCCCCAGGCCCTATCTTCCTCTACCACTGCAGCTGTCCTTCACTGCCATCCTCTGCTGCGTCAGCGCCACCGCCATCCAAACAGAAAAAAGTTACAAACTGTGACATTTGAACCATTTTGCGTAAATTGTCGGGACACAGGGACGTTTAATGAAGCTCCGGGACTGTCCCGGCTAAATGGGGAGTTATGGTCATCCTACCTTTAACTAGCTCCTGAACACTTTGTGAAAGTGCCTTATTGCCCTTACAAAAAAAAAAAATGATGCCCCTGTGCAAAGTTTAATGGCTCTGAAACACATCAGATGCAGACCTGCCAGTTTGTAAATATTATCCACTATGTGATTTTCCACCAACCCAGTATGACGGCACAAAACGCGTCGTCACGCGCTTGTTCCCATGGTCCGTATTTTTATGTGTACCATGTGTTATTTCTACACTCCGCCAGGAGACCCTGACAAGGAGACCAAAACTATGTGTCAGGCGGGGGGGACCAGGTGACCTGGCAGGTCTGCAGATGGGATTCCTGCCAGTTCAGTCACACAAGCTTGGTATTTTTTCCATGTGTGGAAAGTGCATTACTATGCGTGCTATCCTCTGCAAAATAAATGAGCCGTGAACCGTGTCGTGTAACCAACAAGTATGCAGAGAATGTCTGCCTCCCTCATTCTGGTAAATCAGCTGGTCGACCGACTTTTTTGTTGTTTTGCTATGCATGAAGTTTCCTGTCCTGCTATGACTTGTAATTTAAGGGCTAGATTTATCAATCCTGTAATAGTGTTGTTGAGACTAAGGGAACGTGGTTTAATTACCCTATTAAAAGTTGTAGGTCTATGCAATTATAATTTACTTTAACAATATAAAAAAGTTATGGTGGGTAAAAAAAGGGCCAAAAAATAAAAATATCACTTGTGGTGCATTTGCATGTCGCAACAGGTCTGAAACCCTGTCTTTTTCTATTATCGCGTAGTTAGCAAACAGGGCTTCCACTGCAGCCAGGGATTCTGGGTAATGGCAGGCCAATATGTACTTTAACAACATTTATTCTACCAGCAAAATAAGACCTAAAATAGGTTGTTATGTAAATCGCACAAATAAGGCAGTGTACATAATGTCACGTTCTGTATGTGCTTGGAGTTTCTCGTTTATCAAAAAGTCTTAGACATACAGGTGTAAACAGGACATCAGTTTTTCATGATTGTGTTGTAATTAATTTTATATGTACTTTGTACTGTGGCTTTGTAAATCTCTAAATATGATTTTGGCCATATACAGTATATCTTCTAAAGTATTTTGAAGACATTGACTGCCTTTTCCAAATGTTTGTGGCAAAATGTCTGTCACAGAGACACTTTATCAAGCCCTGATTTATTTGAAGGGCTTTTGCTATAGGATTTTTTTGTAAAAATATTGATTCAAATGGGGATATCTTCGTACAGGTACTATGCATCTATCTCTTTCATAAACTGTATTTTATGTTAAATTTTTAAGCGAGAGTGCACCCCTTTCCTTTGAGGTGGGGGTAAAGACCGCAAATCACCAGCATTATGACTATGGTATGTGTGAGCTGATCATGTGACAGAATACCTTTATCAGATCAGAAGGGAGGCATTTGGGTTAAGTTGCACCTGGTTTTGCCTTCCAGAATTGTCACTAAGGTTACCATTTTCATAATAAAAGGAACCTTTGGGCCTCATGCAGTAAGCGTTCATAAGTCACTTATCGACCACTTATCGGCCAAAATGCCTACTCCGATTCAGTACGCGTCGATAAGTGGGCGATAAATGCCTGAATCGCCAAAAAAACTTTTGAACAAAACCAAACTGCAGAGTGAGCGGCGATAAGCCACTTATCGATGCTTTTCGGAATGTTCATCAACTCGTGCAATTCTAGTAGCAGCGAGTAGGTTATCAACGCCTATTGCCGCTCTAGAATGGCGAGTTATTCCCCAAATCCAAACGCCAGGAAAAGTTGGCAAGTTGGTGGGGAGAAGGTGGCGATGAGCGGCGATGAGCGGCGATAAGCAGAGAGAGGGGACTTAGAAAAAATCAGGCCTTTTTCCTGCCTGGGATTGATGCCGGGGTCTCCGGAGCTAATACCCATTAATACCAACACTGGAGACCCCCGGCATGAATCCGATGCAGGAAAAATGCATTTGCAGCCAACTTCATTACCGTAGCGGCTAACCGCTAAGGCAATGAAGGGGTAACCACCCGTGCCATTCTTATTGTTTGTTGCGGGGGTGGGTGAAGGGGGCCCTTAGTGGGTGGTTAGGCCTCCCGGGTGGGTAGCGGGGCAGGGTGGGTTAACCCCTTAATTACTATAGCGGTTATTAACCGCTAAGATGATTAAGAGGTTAGGGGCCATTAGAATGTATATATTATGTATGTATGCTTTCTGGCAATGGTGGACAGGGACCTGCAGTATTTTGATGAGGACGCCCTTCATATTGCTGTGGTAAGTAGAACTGTATTTATTTAGTGTATTTATGCTGGTTAATGTTGTGTGTGTCAATACTGGGCAAATAATCTATTATTCATATCTGGATAATAGTTATTTTGCCCATTACTGTACTGTATGTGTTTGCTGGTGGTGGTGGTGTATTTATTTAAATGTAGGCCATGTTTTATTTGTTGACATACAGGGTTGGTACCTTAGGTCTGCGGGGACCTATGGAGACCTCCTGAGGACCCCCAGACGCCCACGGGTACCACCTGCGGACCCACGGGGGACACCTGTGGGGACGAACTTTGGCCCCAGACCCCATGGGAACCACCCGAGGGCCCCAAACCCCCCCGTGGGAACCACCTGTGGGGATGACCCGGGGACCCCAAGACAACCGGAGGACCACCCATGGACCCCATTGGGGCCCACGGTGACCCGCGGGTTCCACCTGGAGGCCCACGGCGCCTAGCGGGGACCACCCAGAGGCCCCCAGACACCCGTGGGCACCTCCCGGGGTGCACTGTGGGGCCTGCGGACACCCGTCGGGCCCACCAGGGACCTCCATCGGTCTGGGGTATGAATCCTGTATGTAAAAAATAAATCATGGTTTTACATTATGGAGGGGCACGGGGGGAAGGGGGGAAGCTGTATTGATGCTTAGTAAATGTTTTTTAATATACATTTAATTCCTAGTCTAGATGTGCATGGGGTCTCCAGAGTAGAACCGCGTTGGTTTTACTGTATGTCTGGGGACCCCCTGCTTCCCGAGATATAGGCCCCGTTATGGGGTGCCGGTATCTCCTAAGCATTGGATTCCCACGTCACGTGACTGGGACATTTAAATGCATAGGAGATACCGGCACCCCCTAACGGGGCCTGTATCTCGGGAAGCAGGGAGTCCCCAGACATCAAACCAACGCGGTTCTGCTCCGGAGACCCCCTGCACATCTACACTAGGATGAAAATGTATATTAAAAATAATAAATTTCGGGCGAGATTATAGCTGGGAGAGGCGGCTCTCTCTGAGCAGCTCTCTGTAGCAGAAATGAATCGCCGGGTAAGGCCTTTTCACAGAGGCAATCCTATCGCCGGCGGCAATTCGCCCGTTTTGGGAATTTTGCTATGACAGGTAATCAACGCTTTCTGAATACCGTGATAGCAATGCTCCAAAAAACGGCGATATAAATTGCTCGGCGATATTGTTTTTGAACCTTTACTGCATAGGCCCCATTGTCTCACAAATGCTGATCCCAACAACCAGACAATGTACTTGGTTTGAGAGAGGGCCAGAAAATGCTTGCTGTGTATGTAGCAATGGATGGGTGTGGCTACTATT
Source organism: Ascaphus truei (assembly GCF_040206685.1). Lineage (NCBI taxonomy): Eukaryota > Metazoa > Chordata > Amphibia > Anura > Ascaphidae > Ascaphus > Ascaphus truei. Next base: position 388,478,873 of record NC_134483.1, on the reverse strand, counting down.
CTGCCCTGTTCTGACATGTCAGTCCTGGTAACAGCAGGCAGTGTTTGGAACAATCATGGGTTTTCCCCACTCAAAGCAGTACCTTTGAGTGACAGGGGAGGAGGTGGGATCAGGTCTGTGTTCTACCCAATCCTGGGTTCAGACCTGGTACCCTCCCGCTGCTATGCTTAAGGGGGTTGCATTCTAAATTATAGTTAGTTGGTCTCTACCATTGAGAGAGACAAGGTATCACACCCAGGCTGCTGTGCTTTGGCAGGCCCAAGTTTCCTTCCCTTCGGGGAAGTAAGTGATTACCTATAACCCTGGTCCTGCTAAAGGATCAGGGAAGAGCTAGGACTGCTGCGGGGGCCCTTGACCCGTAGTGAAGGTCCAGGAACCATCTGAAGTTTGGGACCAGAGCTGTAACTGCCTGGGGCAGAGCTGCCCATCTACTGTGCTGTATACAGAGAGAATAAACCGGTTCCTGTTTCATATACCTCCGGCCTGGTGTGTAATCTTTCTGGGGGGAGAGGAAACTGTTCTACTGTGGGAGATTACCTCCAGACATCTGGAGCCTACAGCAGCTGGAGGCGCTGAGTAGCATGGAGTAAATATTGGGTATGTACCCCAGAAGCCTGTTCTGCAGTCACCCCTACCATCGGCAGACACCTCAGCCTCTTGTGAGCCTACATGTAGCATGCCCCATACACCTGGTAACAGGGAAATCTCCCATAGGGTGTAATTCACATCACATCACATGTAATTTCCCTCTTTTCTTGTGATGCTGTATTTTTAATTTATGTGTTTGTATTTTCCCCCTTTTTCCTTATTTTTGCATCTTCAGAAGAGACTCATGTGAGTTCTTTATCTTTCTTTTTGATGTGCTGGATCAAGCCAATCTATTCTCTATCAGACTTTTTGCCGGGAGCATAGAGAGTGGCTTACCGCCACCGTTACCTACCTACTACAATTGTTTATTCATGTTTTTATTATTGTTCTTAATATATTCCTTGAGGAGACCTGTCTGATACCCCCATCTTTTCAATACACCCTGAATCCATTTCGTTTAATCTTTTTTCATACTTTACACAAGGTATATTTTTCTCAACATACGCCCCAGCCTGTTTTCATTGGGTATGTATACACTTATGCTAGCAGTGTCGGATGTATTTTTTGGAAAAGGTCAATCCCTAATTAATACAGCAATACAGATATTAATAACTCAGCTGACTTAAGTATTAGAAGGAAATATATATTATGAATGGCACACCACAGACATGGATTATGCAGAAACCACGGCAGCATGTGGTGCTCACCACAAACTGGACTAGACCGCGAGGCTGAGGTGGGGATGTGTATAATCGCCGTCCTACAACCACGACACCAGGTCCGGAGTCAGGGTTGTGTTGCCAGGTCAGGATAGGAGAGTACAGGCAAGTCGTGGTACTTGCCGTAGTCAAGGATTGGAGAGAGAAGAGTGGTCGTAATCCGTAGCCATGGTTGAGCAGAGGAGATAGCGGGAGTCCAGAAGTAAGCCGAGGTCCAGGGATACAAAAGAGAGAATTCCAGGTACGAGCGGGGGTCACAATGAAGGTCAGGCAAGGCACAGCAACAGGCAACGATCAGTAAGCAGCAAGCACGATACACAAACAATAGTTTATGCTCAGCAACCAGCAGAGGGTTGACTGGGCATAAAAAGGAACAGGAGCCAATAGGGAGGTAGCAGGGGTAGTGATGTCACATGTAGGCTGTGAGCCGATAGGAGGAAGGTGAATGGTTATCAGGTGAGAGACAGCTGAGTTCGGTTCTGTCATTACCTGCCGCACGGCGTGCGTGCGCAGGGGGGCCGCGGCGTGAGGTGACTGCGTCGCTGAGGAGGTTGTCTGCCGTGTTTACGTCACAGGAGCGAGAACCCGAGATCTCCCTACTAGTGTGGCGTGTACGCGCAGCCAGGGGTCTGCACGCGTCCCTGGTGTTGGTGCGTGACGCATTCTGGGGGGTGGGGTTTAGCCTCGATCCGGACACATACAGTATGGTGTCTGAACATCCACGAGATGACAGTGTTTTATCTTATACTAGTAACACTGACTGTCACGTTTGTCTGAGCATACAAACTACAGTCAAAAACAGTACAGGGGCACTTTCCACAAACAACAGTGTAACTGCATTATCTACATACTCATGTCATTTTCCATTCGCCTATAGTGCACCAAATAAAGCACATAATCTTTGTTGGGCTAAAACTAACATGTCAGCAAGGCTGTAAGTGCTCATATTTCAAATAGCGTGACTTCAGCTTTCTCTCAGACCTTGGCAGCATGCCACAGTTTAATAGGGCATATACTGACTTTGTAAAAAGAAAGCACTCATTTTACACACACACCAATAGCTTCCATTTTTATAGACTTCTTCTAACTTGCTTTACATAGTTCATTGTAGTTCATAGCTTCCCCTCATATGCTTCCTTTGAAGCAATTTATTTGCAATTGAAAATCAGTCTACTTATACTGTACCTTGTTCTGTTTACCTACTGAGGTAGAACATTAAATACAAGACATATATTTACGTATTGTAAGTGTCAGATACTATCAGGTATTATAGAACATGTTTAGTATAAATACTGTCAAGTTATTGGACATTGAGGTAAATAATAAGCTGTGATAAAATGTCTAATTTTATTTCACGAGATGTATTTAATATCTTGGGCCTTTCCTTGGTTCTATTAAATCAAACTTTAATAAAGCAGTACTTTAAGTAAAAGGAAACAAACACAAAAACAGCACAAATACAAACCAGTTCTTACTGCACTTGACTTACTGTGTGCCATGGTTTTGTAGTCTATATAAAGTAGGACTGAGATGTCAGTATTCAAATAAGTTTGAGAGTGAATGAGCTTAAAAGTCCAGTGACAGAAAAGGTAAATAAGAGTGGGCCACGTTTACTGGTGTTTTGGTTAGAATACTAACTTGCATGTACTCTCTAGGTACCGGTCAGATGGGTGATTAGGTAGACTTGTTTCTAGCAATGAGATAACACTTCAGTGTATAGTGGTGCAAACTAACGGATAGTATCCCCTATAGGTCATGTAAGTAGAAATAAAACCAACCTTTATTGGTACTATAAATTAAAATAGTGGGGGTAAATAAAATCACCAGACATTGGTGAATGTAAAACGCGACAAAAGCATTGGGACCTTTTTTTCCTATCTGGATGATCACCTGCAACATTGCAATCATCCTTAATATTTGACATCCTGAAAACGCCAGCAAATCAAAGTTTGTTTGACCTATGCAGTCTGAGGGAACTACAGCTGAAAGTAAAAGCTTGAAAAGGGTAGCAAAGAAGTAACTAACACTCAAAGATGCTATGGCTAATACTTATTAGTATTCACGGGGTAGATACAATTTGGTAGAACTCATCTGTTTCTTACCTAGCCATAAGTAATTCCTCTGAATGGAAAATGTAACTAACTCAAAGATACTATGGCAGATACTTATGTAGCAGAGTGCCCTACCCTGCTCCGGTGCGGGGAACTGGCCAGTTGCTCTGCGGGACCCAGCGCGATCAGGGGAAACAGTGCGCTGGTCATTCCGGAGCTTGGCGCATGCGCAGTGGCAATTTGCGTGGCTGCCATCTTAAATTGCCTGGAAGGGCTTTGCATGACTACAAGTCCCAGAAGGACCTGCAAGAAAATGCGAGAGCGGCCCTTTTAGCTCAAGGATATCCTTCGCGAGACCTGGAGGGAAGTCCAGTCCTGAGGGAGCCATCAAGGAGGACGGATGTATCCAGGGAGCAAGTAAGCCCCTGGACTAGGCCAGAACTTGCCGAAAGGCCCCAGTTAGGCCCAGATCCCAACTAAGAGGAGAATTGTAGGGAAGGCCCTAGATAGGGACTTTCCCTATTAGAGACTCACCACCCGCACCACTGTGCCCTCGGATGGACGTCCACACGACGACCTGTAGCCTTTTTGACGAGACTGCATGTGACCACCATCTGTAAGGCATGTGGGGATTTATGTTGGAGGCCGCACTGCATGGGACCTGATCCAACACCGTTGCCCAAGTATTCCCTGGCGGACACCGGGTATTTAGGTGCCCAGAGCACCCTCAGTACTTTTGGGGAACGACACTGGGGTGTTGGGTATTGTACTACTGTATTGTACTATTGCTGATGTATATTGGAGTGTGGTGTATGTTCTATGCTATTATAGTAAAGCAGTTATAATTATAGTGTGGTATTGTTATTGCTGAGAGAATTGAGTCCTATGAGGAATCATCTCGCCCACGCTGGGATCCCTCAGAGGTGGAGGCGCTGCACAGAACGGAGAGAGAGAGCTCACCCCAGGCTACCAGAAGCGGAGGCTTAGGCCTCCTGTGAGTAACAGGTACAGCAGCACATGTAGTTGCCATGTTGTTTCCCTTAGGTATAGGGAAAGGGGGCTACATTTGGAGGCGCTGCTGAGATTGAGACCTGGGGTGCCCGAGAAAGTGGAACTAAATTTAGGGAACCATGATCGTACCCTCCAAACAAGAGGTCCGTCAGTGGGCCATGGAATTCCAAGAATCTCCCCTCCACGTGGTCGCGGTAGGGGATGTCCCAGCCAGCACACCCCCACAGCAAGTCTGCACCTCCCTAAGGTGGTTCCCTGGTTTAACCGGAGCCCGGTCCCTAGGCCGAAAGCTGGAACCTACCTACCATTGGAGTATAGTCATAGTTGCCGCGGGCGACGAGTTAAAGATGAAGGCCCCTAGGCCCTGCATTTCCCAGAAGCCAGGGGTCTACCCACTGATTGTCCACTCATATACCCGGACCTACCCATACATATGGAGGATTTCAGTCCCAGACCCAGTATCAGCGGGGCTGCACGGCCATTCCCTGAGCTTAGCCCAGATAGGACGAAGCTAATCCAGGGCCATCTCATGGTGGGCGGTTGGACTGCCGTAGTCAATGCTCGTCTGGAGGCACGGACATAGAGGAAGTATTACAGAGATTGGCTGACAAAATTGCACAGTCCTCCCATGGTCATCACTATCGCAAGCTGAAAGCCTTGTCTGGGGTGCGGCCCATGCCCTTGGGAGAAGAGGAGTTTGCAGAGTAGAGAAACCATGCAGTGCAAGAATGGACTTGCACGGACGCTATCAAGAGACATCGAATCGTAGAGTGTCTGTGGCCCCCGGCCACCACCATAGTGTGCTTATTTCATGAGTGCCAAGCCGAAGCTGATGCCCAAGCTCTGATTCGGGCCTTAACCAAAGCCTATGGCACCAAGTACGACCCTATTGCGTTGCTAACCCAGTTCCATGTCCTTAAACAAAAAGGAGGGAGAAGAATTATCTGAATTTCTTCGATTGCTGCAGTTGGCACTGTGAACCCAGGTCAACAAGAAGGTCATCCACGTGGCGGAACTAGATGATTATCGAACCAAGCATTTCCTGTAGGGAGCGTCGCTAATGCACCCCCTCGTGGCCAGGATCTGCTGCACTCTTTCTGCGAAGAACCCGCCTAATTTTGAGGATCTAATGGATCAAATACTGGATCAAGAGGTCATCCTGCAGTTAAATCCCAAGACGTCCCGGGAATCATCCAAAGGGGAGAGTAAAGCAACTTCATCTAAGAAGTCGAGTGCGTAGGAGAATCCTGGAGAAAATACTCCTCAGAGTCCCTCACGATCGACTCCCTCAACATCTCGGAGCTCGGCTCCTAACTCTGGCTTCAGTGCGACCCAAAGCAACCATTGCTTTAACTGCCACAAAGAAGGCCACTTTGCATGGGATTGCCCAAAGTCAGACACTTCCACCCCTGGAGCTATGGCCTTCACCGTGCATTCAGCAGAACTGCCATCCACATCCTCAGATAGTGCCCCTGCGCCTAGTCCCGAAGGAAAGACCCCATCGGATGCCTACAATCGAGTAGGAACCACGGCCATAGTAAGAGTATTAGTGGAGGGCATCTACTTTTCTGTGTTGCTGGACACTTGTAACGCTTGCGCTGCCCACGAGCAAGACAGGACCCCAGTACTGAGGTGAGGAAGTAGAGTACCACGCACCCACAGCAGCGGAAGCATGCCTGGCAGGCGGTTTGTCAACGTAGCCGGGTCTGGGTTGGAGAGAATGGGTTAGTCCTGATACTTGCCAAGGTCTTGGGGTGGAGAGGTCAGAATAGTCAAAGTCCGTTAAGGGCTAGGTCAGGATCCATGGAGAAGCCTTTATTAGAGATAATGTATCCCAAGAAAGAAGTAGATGTTTGGTGAAAAATAAATTTCTCCATCTTGTCATAGAGATGATTCTTACGTAGACGGGAGAGAACTAGCTTGTTGTGCTGGATGTGTTCGGATATAGATTTGGAAAAAATAAGAATATCGTCGAGGTAGACAATTACAAAAATGTTGAGGACATCTCGAAAAATATAATTCACGAATTCTTGAAAGACAGCTGGGGCATTACAGAGCCCGAAAGGCATGACCAAATATTCGTAATGTCCGTCTCTCGTATTGAAGGCCATTTTCCCTTCGTCCCCTTTTCGAATGCATATATAGGCCCCACGAAGATCAAGTTTAGAAAAAATGGAAGAACCTTGTAGACGATCAAACAATTCTGAAATAAGTGGCAGGGGGTAATGATTCGTCAGGGTTATTTTGTTAAGATCCCTATATTCTATGCATGGACGGAGGGAATCATCCTTCTTCTTAATAAAAAATAACCCATCCCCGGCTGGGGAAGATGAAGCTCTAATGAACCCTCTCTTCAAATTCTCCTGAATATACTCAGACATAGCCTTAGTCTCAGGAAGGGACAAAGGATAAGATCTACCTTTAGGAAGATGGCACCGGGCAGAAGATCGATTGGACAATCATAAGGACGGTGAGGAGGAAGGATTTAAGAACGAACCTCAATGAAATCTGCATATACTTCAGGAAGCATAGGGTTGGCAGGAGTACTGGTCTCTATGCCAGCGATAAGTTGTACTGGGGATACAGGAGCAACTTCAGAAGCAACACCCCATTGTATAGGTCTCTTGTCTGTCTAGTCTATAAGCGGATTGTGTTGTTAGAGCCAAGGAAGGCCTAGAATTACCTGTACAGAGGGTAAATGGATAACATCCAGTGAGATCTTTTCCTTATGGCCATCAATAGTGGAGAGAGTAAGAGTAGGAGTCTCTAATGAAATGAAGGCTGGCTGGAGAGGACATCCATCGATAGCCTCTAGACCCACCGGTACTGATTTCTTGATCAGAGGAATCTTATTTTTGGTAGCGAAATCTTGATCCACAAAATTTCCCTCTGACCCGGAATCGATGAAGGCAGAGGCAGGAACTAGGAAGCCAGGACCCTCAAGGAAGATTGACAGCATGACCCTGGTAGGTAGACCTCTCTTAATAGGAGGGAAAGAAGAAGAAATGGTACCCAATGAGACCCCCTTATACCTCACTGGGTGTTGGCGCTTCCCGGCTTCGTGGACAGTGAAGCACCAGGTGACCTGACAGTCCGCAGTAAAGACATAATCCTCCAGTTCTCCAACGTTGTTTCTTTGAAGGGGAGAGCTGGTGACTTCCTAACTGCATTGGTTCTGGAGCCTCAAGAGCTGGGAAAGTAGGAGGAGACAGACTCGGAACAAGAGCAGTTGGTGTGAGAGAATGTGAGTGATGGCGCTCAAGCCCCCTTTCCTGAAGACGTTGATTCACCCTAATACACATGGCAATAAGATTGTCAACGTAGCCGGGTCTGGGTTGGAGAGAGTGGGTTAGTCCTGATACTTGTCAAGGTCTTGGGGTGGAGAGGTCAGAATAGTCAAAGTCCGTTAAGGGCTAGGTCAGGACAGCATAGGGTTTTGTTCTCAGACCAGCTGGGCAGGACACATGGCACAGATCATCCTGCACTCACAAGTAATCTGCACCCTCTGCATAGGGAGGCCTACAGGGCAGAGAGGGAGGCTGAGGGGGTTCAGTCTTCAGCATTCCGAGTGGCCTCTGTGAGTTTTTTAGGATGCCATTCAGGATGAAGAAGGCCCTGGCTACCTTCCGACGCCTGGTCAGTAGGGCACTGGAAGGAGTGCAGAGGTATGTAGGGGCATATTGGGAGAGGATAGTTTCCTATAGCCAGATATGGGATTCGTATCCAGGACAGGTAGCAGCAGTGCTAGCAAGGATTGGGGAGGCAGGGCTTGCTGTTATACCCACCCAGTGTTCAGTAGAGATGGCCGAGGTGTTGCATCTAGGGCACAGGGTGCGTGGCAGGTGTCTGACTTCTCCAGGGCCCACGAGCCACTGTAGAAAGGTTATGCCACAGCCCATTACTGGGACTGACTCTCTGACTGACAACCCAAAAGTGACTGTCTGTGCTGGTTGACTGATCTCCTGCCTGTGAAGCCTCATCCTGAACCCTTTAGACTGCACTGGCCAGGGCCCCTATTCTAGTTGCACCGGACTTCTCAAAAAGTTTTTTGTGCAGACTGATGCCTCGGACTATGGCATTGGTGCTGTACTCAGCCAAGTGGGGGAGGAGGGCAGTGAACATGGACAAGCAGATGGCCTTTCCCGCCAGGACAACCCCTATGATCTGGTTTCCTCAAGAGATGTCAGGCTAGCCCAACCACCGGACGAGGTGGCCGGGGCACAGCCTGCACTTTGAGGTGGGAGGTGTGGCAATAGGGGGTTAATTAGGCCACTAATAAAGGCATTATACCCAGCTGGTTAACCCTAAATCGCGTTGGGACTGAAGGGGTTCATTGTGTGTGCACCGTAATGACCTGTTTCCCCCTACACCATCTTTATTGTCCCCATTTTGCAGCTCAGTCCGTAGCTGCAGTGATAGAAATGTATGTGAAATGTGCTAATTGTATTTGTGGTGCTAGGAGTGAGCTAGCAATCTAATTGTTGGATCCCAGGCAGCTGAAGAAATACAACACACATACATATTTGTTTTATATTGTTTATATAGATAGAAACAACATATAAAAAATAAAGTGTGTTTCAGTGCTGATTTTAAATGTAAAGACAGGAAATTTTTCCTGTCAGCCCGGTAATAATTCCTTTAACATGTAAATATGTTAAGGGTGGATGAGCTGAGGGATTTCTCATCTCCGTACTTCAAATGCACCCTGGGTAGTCAGTGCTTCAGTGTCTAGAGAAGTCCGGCGTTGAAAAGCCTCAGAGACCCTACGTGTTAAGACGGCCAGGAAATTGTTAAGTACCAGGAACCGGTCCAACATAATGGCTGTTCACACCTTGTGGCCAGATCCGAGACTTACTGTCGCCAGGTAGAAGGTTGGGCCCGGTATGCTAAGTAGCTCAGGTGTCACGTTGGCACATGCTCAGAGCAAACTGGGAAGCAACTTATGCCCTCTTTGCAAGGTATTGGCAAGTCTGGGATAGGTGGGAGAAATGGGAGAAATGTTCCCACGGGAGGGATTGGTTGTGCATGTTAGGTATAGGACCCATAATATGTAAAAAGTGATAGTGCGCAGCTAATAACGTGATAATGTGATATGATACATACAAGTGAATATAGAATGTAATAAACAATAGTGATGACCTTATAGGTGTAAAATCACAAATGATGCGTCTGCAGCCTTTCTTGGGGGGTGGCTCAACACCCCTGAGACTAAAGAAACAGAGAAAAGACAAGGCGCACAACGCACATAGTGAAGTACAGTTTAAAAATTATGTTTTACTAGAAGATAATAAGTTCTGCGTACATCAAAAGAAATAAAAACAAGCATTTGTTAAGTGGGGTTACCACACAGGGAACAGCTGGACTCGTCAGGTTTCATCCACTGTCAAAGGAGGAACTGGAGACCAACGATCATCTGACCAGGTAAGTGGAGGAGGGGGGGGGGTGGCCCTCTGGGTCCGTAGAGGGCACTCACTCCGTTTCTGGAAGCCAAGTTGTTAAATCCACAGTGTGTATATACATACAGTCCCAGCACATTACGCTGTACTCTGTGGACACTACAGACTCTGCCTTGGGCTCGGCACTGAAAGAAATATCAGTGACGTCATCAGCGGGCGTCCCGTGAGGCACAACAGCATGCTGCCGGTGTGTAGCAGTGGAAGGCAACAGCAGAGCAGACTGTACGCTTCCTTGGGACTGTATGTATATACACTGTGGATTTAACATCTTGGCTTCCAGAAACGGAGTGAGTGCCCTCTACGGACCCAGAGGCCCCCCCCCCTCCTCCACTTACCTGGTCAGATGATCGTTGGTCTCCGGTTCCTCCTTTGACAGTGGATGAAACCTGACGAGTCCAGCTGTTTCCTGTGTGGTAACTCCACTTAACAAATGCTTGTTTTTATTTCTTTTGATGTACGCAGAACTTATTATCTTCTAGTAAAACATAATTTTTAAACTGTACTTCACTATGTGCGTTGTGCGCCTTGTCTTTTCTCTGTTTCTATAGGACCCACAACCCTGGGCCTGCTGCCCAGTCCTTAGGAGTTCCATCTGAAGATTTCATCAGATTCACCAAGTTCGAGCGTCAGCGGTTCCGGAGATATATGAATAGAGTTAGAGTCATAGGGGTCAATTCACAAAGCAGTGATAAGTGGTTTTAAGGGTGATAAATGCCCTGATAACGCAATACTGCCTGCTTTGTTATTCACAAAGCAGTGATAACAGTGCTGTATCACTCTGTAATGGCTTTTTATCATCCATTAAGTCAGGGAAACAAAAGTCGTCCGATAGGTAAAAAAATGGCAAACCCGCTGTTTTTTGCCAGTAACTGCTATTCACAAAGCAGTGATAACTTTATCGTACTGTAAAACCTTGCCATCTTTTTTCACCAGCTAAAGGCTGGCACAAAAGAGATGGAGGCATGCATAAAAGCATGTATTTTTTCCATTCACAGCATTAATACCAGAGGCCAGTGAGGGTGGTCTTGATCCTGCAGTACGCAGTCAGCATGACAAGTGTGTCAAATGGGGGGAGTATAGGGAGTCCCCAGCAGGACCCGCACCAATGGATCTTCCACAGGTGGTAGGGTCATACCCATGTCCCAAAGTACATCCTCACCGAGGGCTTAGGAAGCCTCAGTGACAATCAACGGATTAAAATGTACGTTTTTAAATGGTGTGTATTTTTTAAAGATTTATTTACTACTTTGCAATGTATTTTATGTAGTGCTTTTTCTATGGGAAAAATCCCTCTTAGCCACAAAGGGTAATAGGCCTTCTGGCCATTACTGTAGGGAGTATTGTTAGGGTGGTGGGTCTAGGTGGAGTTGATTACTGGGGTAGGTGCCCAGGGAGGAAGGTTAGGCTGGCCTGGTGTTAACCACTTGTATGCCATAGTTGCTGTACTGCTATGACACACAATGGGTTGGAGAGTAGTTAGGGTGTTTTTATTAACCCCTCGGTTACCTTAGTTGGCCATGAAGTCATGCATAATGCCATGCCTTCATGGCCACTATGGCTTCCAAGGGTTTAATACTCAAGTCATGGATACATTATTGGCCTAGTTCAGGGTATTGACATTGGCTTCCTATATTGGTGAGGTAATATAGGAAGCCAAAGCGGGCGACTTCAGAACCCTGGACAAGGCCAAATCATTTTCTGGTCCCCGGCGTTAGGTGCTTTAAGCCAGGGGTATGCAAAGTGGGGGGTGCAAGATTTTCTGGGGTTGCGGCCATTACAGAGGCCCCGCGCTTCCCGCAAGGTATTTAAATGAAATGCCGGGGATTGCGTGAGGCCTCTGTAAAACTCCCTGGCCTCACTTATCTTACCATCCAGCGACGCGTCATCATGGCAACCCAGCATGAGATGACACAGCGGGGTTACGTGATGTCGCGTGTCCCCACCCCGTAATTTGACACCGGAGCCACGCAGGCTGTCTTCATTGCAACATGGCACTTAACACATACTTACTGAGCTTTGAAGATCCCCATTAGCACTTAATGATATGTTAACTGATGTTAATGTATCGTTTAATATTTTACTGGGTTCTGAGAATCTACCCCATTGTGAGGGCTGAAATAGCACTGGGCACTCAGTGGGTTAATTTGAATATTGATAAGTTTATTTCATTGATAGTATCGGTAACTTCCCTCTTCCGATGACGTGGGACTCACTGGACTATGGTGGCTGCTTCACACACACTCAGTTCACACACCAAACAGAGAACAACGCGTTTCGCACATGTGTGCTTCCTCAGGTTCCTAAGGAGTGAGTCCCATGTCATCGGTCCCGCAACCGGACGCGGAAGAGAGAAGTTACCGATACCGGGAGCTCGTGTGGACTGCAAGGAGCTGCTGAAACTATTCAATACATGTGAATCTGTGATACTCATTTTTTATCTAATAAAGTTGTACGATTTTTTCAAATCGCTGTGCAATTGTTATCCATATTGCTGGGGGAATACGAGTTCACAGAGAGGCACCAGGGACAGACGCACCCCCTCCCTCTCTTCCCTCTTCACCCCCCCCCCCGACACGGACTGTCGGAGGAAGGCTGTCTGCAGAGGAAAAGTAACAAAGGTCCTGGAAACCCTGAATGATACCTTGACTGTGAAAGCTACCCACACGTGGCCCTGTGAGTGTATATATATATATATATATATATATATATATATATATATATATATGTGCAAATATAGCTGTATGCTCATCTGCATGTCTTAGGCAGGTCTGCAAAAAAAAATATATATATAAATATATACACCATTATATCATTCTATCCCCTCTCATCCCGATACACTGTGCATACCACCTGCGTGTGCTTAGTGGATTTGTATTGTCTATTAATATACATGTGTACACATTTTTGACACACAATACTAACCATCTTTTTACCTTCTTGCTCTGACCATACTTCACATCTTTATCGCATCTAGAGGATCAGGGGATGATCCTTCCTTGGCCAAGCAGCAACACTTCAGAGGGGCCAGTATAACAATTTATTATTTTCCTAGTTGACATCTCTGTTATATTTTATATATACAATAGTTTGCCTTTGGGCACATTGTGAGAGTTTATATTATATAAACACATTCATAGGGAGCGGCACAGTTTACACATCTATCTATCAATAGTGGGGAAGCTACTTGAAGGTTTAGTACAGGATAATATTCAGGAATAACTAATGGATAACAAAATCCTTAGTAATAGTCAGTATGGATGTATGAAGGATAAGTCATACCAAACTAACCTTATTACTTTCTTTGAGGTGGTAATTACGAATTTAGACCAGGGTAATGCAGTTGATGAAGTCTACTTAGGTTTTACAAAGGCTTTTGATATGGTGCCATACAAGAGGTTACTGTACAAAATAAAGGAAATTGGTCTCGTTATGAGTATTTGCACCTGGATTGAAAACTGGTTGAAGGACAGACAACAGAGAGTTGTCATAAATTTAACTTTTTCAGGTTGGGCTAAAGTTGCAAGAGGAGTACCTCAAGAATTGGTACTGGGACCCCTGCTTTTTAACTTGTTTATTAATGGGGGTTGATGATACTAAATTGTGTAAGGTAGTAAAATCAGAGCATGAAGTAATTTCTCTTTAGCGGTACTTGGATATACTGGAAACTTGGGCAAAGGAAAGATTCTCATTTAGTGTTGTGGGGCCTGCTTTGTGCAGGGTTTGTTTTGACAGTCTAGGGGTGCTTATCTTTCTGTAACGGTGTTTCCCCCACCCTCTGGGAGATCTGCCTATTACAGGGTGTGTAGTACTGTTTATCTGCTGGTTCACAGAATGCTGAGCTTTCCAACTTGTGGTGAAACGTTCTATGGTTGGAGCTCTTTTTCAGCTCTCGCTCGGTGTGTTTGAGCAGGAGCGAGGCTGCTCAGGGAGATGCACTTCCCGAACAAGTTTGGCACGTCATCTGAGCTTTCTGAATAGCTACCTTGCCAAATCGTTCGGGAACTGTTAAAAATCCTCGATGAGTTAGTTATCGAAGTTTCTAGAATAGGCTTGTTGAACTCAATTTAGAGTATATTGGCATCTACCTACAGTATTAACAACAGCTCTATAAACGGGGAGCTATTGTCCTTAAACTCTGCCCAGGCTCTACACTGCTTTTTTCACTTTCACAGTATCACTGCTCCAGGGACCATTACCTAGAGTCACATACAGGTGACATGATTCAAACCCCAAGCACACTATCTGACATCAAAACTACTGATAGTGCAACTAATCCTCTGTGCAATTATTATTTGTAATGAACAACTGCAGATGCAGCGGCCATTATTTTAAGGCATAACAGCGCCGTTTTCATATGCGCTGCTGTACTCCACGCGGCATGAACACGGCTAATCGCCCCAGGCACACGTCTTTATCGCGGTTGCTTTGTTTGAATTTTATGGATTGTGTGCAATTATATGCAATGAAATGAATGAATTGTAATGTGTACAGCACTGTGCTACTGTGCTACTGTGTCCATTTCAGGTGTTTATAAGCCAGAACACTAAAATACCATCTTCTGCACTCGCCGCACTCGCGTCTTAAGGCGGTACGGTTGGAAGTAATTGTAAGGATTCGCCATCCTGGTGGTCGCAGACCGTCTCCTCACTCCCACAAGCCTTCCGTGACGGACACCCAGGATGTACGGTTTCATGGTCCCAGTACGCGCGTGCGGACCTTGCGCACTCTGTTCAACCGCCCGTGGATTCAGACCCTGCCCCCATCCCTGTCACACAACGGGGACATTCGGCCAGCCTCCCTGCTGATGTGCGAGTCAGGCCCCGCCCCCTGAACTCCGTGAGATGCGTGCGACTGGTCCCGCCCCCTCTGGTCCCAGGAATCGGCGTGGGAGTGACGCTCGCTCTAAACTCCGCCCCCTGGCCTCCATGACGCACGCGGGACGACGCGTGAGCAGTTCCACCCTCAACCCCGATTAGACTGCATGAAAGGGCACACCTGTGTGCACCAGCAGCCAATCGACTCACTTCCTGGTTCCGCCCTGGCTGGCTATTGGAGGCTCCTCCTATCTATATGCTCAGTCTACAATCATTCGTCGCTGAGCATAGTCATTGTGACGCCGTGCCTTGTCACATCCTTGTTCCTGAACCCTTGCCTTGAATGCTGATTAACCTTTTGTTGCCTGAACCCTGCTAGCTCCTTGGACTCCGCTTCTCTCCACTCCTGATCCGGCTTGTACGACTATTCTCCTGTCTCCAGTCCTGACCTTGGCTAAGTACTCCAACGATCCGACATTCTCCTATCCTGAACCTGGCAACGTGCCCCGACTATCCGATACTCTCTAATCCTGAACCTGGCTACGAACTACGACTATCCGAAACTCTCCGCTCCTGAACTTGGCAAGTACCTTAACCATTCTCCAATCTATAACCCTGACCTGGCTTGAACGACTACTCTACATCCTAGGCACACCCGCGTGGTGTGGGTCGGCGCTATCCAATCCCCTACCTCAGCACCGCGGTCGCGCTTAGTTTGTGGTGAGCTACGCATTACAGTAATCCCGCACCATCACATGGGTATTCCGAGGTATAAACCATGTGATTTCGTAAAATTATGGCCGCTGCATCTGTAGCATCGAAAAAGATAAAAGGAAATAAGATACTAAAAAAAAATTTGGAGTCACAGTGTTACTTCACAGTATTGACTGACAAAGAACACACAAATATGTATTTTTTCTAATTTTTGATTAACTAGTTACCTACTCAGTGAATCACTAGTATTGTAGCAATTACCATAGTTTTGAATGCTGCTGTGTTTTACAGCTAGCACACTGGTGTAATGAAGTAATTTTCTTCTAAGTACTTTCAGTCTGAAATTATTTCAGCATTTAAAGGTGGTTACATTTCTCTTTTGGCATTCTAAATGTTTATAAGCATTTATAATGCTGGTCATTTAATACCAGCAGGCTAGAGAGACTTTCCCCCTGGGGTGCATTTTACATTTTAGGTTTGTATTATACTGCACTTTGTTGTATTTTTTACTGCTAGTGAACGTAGCAGTCTAATTTAATACCCACTTAATTTTATTGTACATTATTAATCAGTACTCTGATATAATAAAAGCTAAGTTTTATCTTCTATTAATTTCTCAAATTCAGTATTTACTAATCATTGGAGTGCACCACATAGAGGATCTATTTCCTTATTTATCTCTTTGATACATCTCTCTTTTGTGTCTAAATTACCTACCAGATAGCACCCACTCTCATCTTCATTTAATAATTTAAGTTTAGCGAGGTCCCTCTATACCATTCTAGTATTTTATCTCCTTACATATCAGCTAACAGTACGGCAGAAATTCCATAAATAATTTATCACCTAGTCCAGGCTGACATTAGTGCTGTCTTGCCTATGTATATAATGACCAAAATACTGGCCATCATATACAGTGGGAGAAAAAGTTTGCGAACCACTTAGGATTTTCACGTATTTCACATATTTCAAACCTATAATGTTATTAAACCTTAATCTATGGCCTAATAATAGATAAAGATAACCTGATGAAACAAACTACACAAAGACATGATACTTTTTCAACATTTATTTATCCACAAATGATTAAACATTCAATATCCATGTGTGATAAAGTATGTGAACCTTTAGATTCAGTACCCCTTGAGCAGAAATGACTTCAACGGTGTTTCCTGTAACTGCTGATCAGTTGCTCACATCAGTTTTGAGGAATTTTGGTCCATTCCTCCCTCAAGAAACTGCTTCAATTGAGTTTACATTTGAGGGCTTCTTTACACGGACAGCTAGCTTCAGGTCCTGCCATAACATTTTGATGGGGTTAAGGTCCGGATTTTGATTATGCCATTCTAAAACGTGGAGTTTCTTCTTCTGCAGCCATTCTTTCGTAGACCTGCTTGTATGTTTAGGATCATTGCTGCATGACCCACTTTTGTTTCAGGTCACGGGCGGATGGCCTGACATTCTCCTATAGAATCTTCTGATACAATGCAAAATTCATGGTTGTGTCAATGATGGCAAGCTGTCCAGCTTCTGAGGCAGCAATGCAACCCCAAACCATCACACTCCCACCACCATGCTTGACGGTTGGGATGAGGTTCTTCTGTTTGAACACAGTTTTGGTTTTTGCCAAACATAAAATTTCTCATTGAGGCCAGAAAGTTCTACCTTTTACTCGTCTGTCTAGACAACATTGTTCCGGAAGTCTTGTGGATCATCTATGTGCTATTGGGCTAACTTCAAACGGGCAGCAATGTTTTTTTTAGAGAGGAGTGGTTTAATCCTGGCTTTCCTTCCATAAACACCATTCTTGTTCAGTCGTTTTCTGATAGTTGAGTCATGAACACTCACATTGGCCAAGGCGAGAGTGGCCTGAAAATCCTTAGATGTACAGTAACTCTGGGTTTCTTTGTGACCTCCTGGATGATTTGCTGCTTGTTCTTGGAGAGATTTTGGTAGGACGAGCGCTCCCGGGTAGAGCGACTGTGGTCTTGAACTTTCTCCATTTGTATGACAGTGGATTGGCGGA
The DNA here is from genome assembly GCF_040206685.1 of Ascaphus truei. NCBI lineage: Eukaryota > Metazoa > Chordata > Amphibia > Anura > Ascaphidae > Ascaphus > Ascaphus truei. The sequence continues at coordinate 388,461,494 of NC_134483.1, read as the reverse complement.
GCACCAAATCTTTACAAATGTTTTTGTAACCCTTTCTAGACTGATGAGTATCAATAACTGCTTTTCTGAGGTCCTCAGAGATTTCTTTTGATTGTGGCATGACGTGTTACCATACACTTGTATGGTGAAGACCAAATTCACAATGTTTTTGATGTTTATATAGGATGAAGCCTCCCAAATTCATACCTGAAGATCTGCCTAATTATTTAACCACCCGATTGTAATTATCCCCTTTAATTTAGCTGATAAAACCAGGGTTTCACTTACTTTTGCACGTACCTTGACTCTTAATTACTCATTGTTTGTCTAATTCATGCATCATTTTGTTTCAAAAGACATGTAATTGGTTAATATAAAGAAATGAAAAGTTCAGTCCGCGCTCTGGCTCTTTAAACTTGGAGTGTTGGTCCCTCTCAGTTCTCTTGCTGCTTCTGTGTTTATGAGGTGTCTCCCCCACCTCCAAATGTGGTCTCCACCGGAACCCCGATGGTGATACCAATATCAGCAAAACAAGAAAAAACACAAAAGCGCACCAAGATGAGAGATAGATATTGTATTAGCAACAAATAATAAAATTAGTAACTTACATATAAAATTTCTTTAATAATCCCCGATTCTGGTGTCTATCACAGGAGTAGGGCATCACATAGGAAGTATGAAGGGTAATCTCAGTTCTGAGAGATCAGACCCGCGCGCTGGGGCTGTCTCTGTTCACTCTCCTGTCCTCCACGTGTGGTAGCGTGGTGCGGAGTGTAGCGCGCATGTGCAGGAACCGGGGCCTTCAATAGGTGTCCTTAGGATGCCTGTCCGTTTTTGATAGCATAGAAACGATTGGAAATAAGCAGGAACGGTACACTTGAGTGTGTACTGGTGGTGGGTAGTAAAACCGCCAGCCACAACAGTCGCGACGCGTTTCGTTTAACAAAGTAAACCTCTTCAGGTGATTATTTCCAATCGTTTCTATGCTATCAAAAACGGACAGGGCGTGGGTCTGATCTCTCAGAACTGAGATTACCCTTCATACTTCCTATGTGATGCCCTACTCCTGTGATAGACACCAGAATCGGGGATTATTAAAGAAATTTTATATGTAAGTTACTAATTTTATTATTTGTTGCTAATACAATATCTATCTCTCATCTTGGTGCGCTTTTGTGTTTTTTCTTGTTTTGGTTAATATAAACCCTATTGAATATTTAAGAAAAGACTTGTTTTGATTCAAGAAGGTTATCATGGAAAAACTACGAATTTCCATAATTATCACTGGGGTTCACAAAAATTTTCTCACCACTGTACATAAGCCAGATAATATAAACCAGTAGCAAGCACAGCACATAAACAAGGGTTTATGCTCAGCAATGTCCAGAGAGACAGACAAGACATAAATAGGTAGGGAAGACCAATCAGGAACCAGCAGATGATGACCTCACATATAAGCCACCAGCCGATAGGATGGTGCTGAATTGGCTGCAGGTGTAACACAGCTGATTCTACTAGTCTTTGTTGCCGTGCGGCGTGCATGCGCGGAGGTCAAAATCTCATGCTGTGGATAACAGCCTGATAGAAATAGAGGCCACACTCCTCCCCCACACATGCAGGACACTACCATTGCGGCTGCAACATTAACTGACTTTCTATTCAAGTTGCAGAGTCCCGGCGTTTATTGTTTTTACTACTGATTAATGATCCTGCGTGTAGCTCCTCTACACTACGGGCTCAATTTTGCAATAGGGGATCTTATCTCTCACTGCTCCTTATTGTAGGCATGTCCTCGAGCACATCAGCATTGATATCAAACGATCAGTGCTGATGTAGGGGACAATGCATGTTACTAGTCAGTGTTAGGCCGGGGCCATAGAGGGTTCAGCAGAGCGGAGGCGCGCTGAGGCGCGCCTGCTGAAGTCAGCGAGATTCCATGGACTTGCAGGCGAGCCAGCGTGCGCGAAGGGAGCCGGGGGGAGGTGGTTGGAGGCGGGGCAGTGACATCGCTGGGCCAATCGCCCGCGACGCACTGACGTTAACGTCACGGCGCCGACGTCACGGCGCCGTGACGTTGACGCTGCTTCAGGCTGATTGGATATTTTCAGCCGACAGCGCGCTGAAAAACAGCTTGGCTGTCGGCTGAAAAATCCAGCGCCCCAGCACGCCTGCGGACGCTCGCGTGAGCCCCCTCTCAAGGCATCCTCATTGAGGATGCAGGGGCTCAGCGCGGAGCGTCCACACGGCTCAGCGCTGCTTGTCCTTCTATGGACGCAGCCTTAGTGTCAATTACCTCTTGGCTCTGGCTGTGCTGGTATTGAAGATCTGATACATTGTCACTTACTTTGCCACGATTGCAACTGTGTTTCATTCTGTGTAACCATTTCTTGGTCTGTGCAGGAAGCCATATGTTTTCCTACTCACGGCAATTTGCTTACCAATATCTGCACTAACAGCTGTTCTGGGACTGACCGGGTGATCATATTAATCACTGTCAGTCTTGCAGCATAGCAACCTATTTACCTTGGGTTGCTACCTACTGTGACCAGTCGGGTTACTGGCTGAACATTACCATTTATTATACAACACAGCAGCCTGTTCATATAGGGTTGCTGCCTTGCTGGTAGTGGTCAGGTGATTGGATTTGGCACACCATTTACCTCACAATATAGCAGTATATGCACATTGGGTTACTGCATCTCCGTGAGTTCTCCCTGGGCATCATTGCTCAGCATAACTTCTGTTAGTCTCGTTTGGATTTTGCCTTGCTCTCTTGTGTACTTCAGGTTTTGACCTGGCTTGGCTTTCGACTCTCTGTCTGGCTCTAGATCCGGCTCCCTCCTCACTACGCAGTCTCTCTCGTCCCTTGATCCCGGCTTGTACCTCGACCTCCCAGACCTCTGGTATCCTCGACCTCTGGCTACGACAACCACCACGATTCTTCTATCTCTGGATCCGGCAAGTACCTTTGTTTCTATAACTAAAGTCTCCTGGCCGGGCTAAGTAATCTACCACACTCCGGACATGCTTCCACTGCTGCAGGTGCGTGTTACTATACGTCCCACCTCAGTAAAGGGGCGGGTCTGGTCTGGGGGCAGCACTACCGTGACAGCTTCACATAATGGTTTCTTAAAATTAGTCCTTCAATAAGCCCATGTCTAGAAAAAAAAGGGATGTCTCTTTTTTTTTCAGACTTGAAATTCACATTGAATGTGAAGTCATTCTCGCCAAATCCCCAAGAAGGACTTACAGTATCACACTCATCCGGGTGTGCAGGATTATATCTGTACCTGTAGTTCAAAGACATACACGCATGCGCATAAATGTGATGACACGCATATGCGTTTCAATAGGGTTCCAATTAGACATACATGTATGCTCGGAAAAAATATTTGACATACAAAAGAAGAAGCGACGTTGTATTTTTGTATTATTCCTTTTTCCTTTATTATCCTTTACAAATACAACACTTAATTCGTTAAAAATACTTTTTGTTATGTGTGCTCATATTTTTAATCTTCTACAGTTAGAGGATTTGTGTATGGCTAAGGAGCCTCAGAAAGGACTTCTTTCCCATGTACACTATACGTTATTAAAATTACAATTACAGTACACACACTTGAAGTACTGTACGGCAAGAAAAGACAGGTTTACTGTAATTGTTATTAGATTTTTAAGACAACAACTCGCGATCGCCCACTGGAGTTTCTCAAGGGTATTGCAGACAACACTAAAATGCCATTTTCTGCACTCGATAAAAACATGAGTCTGCACGCGTCTTAAGGCGGTAAGGTTAGAAGAAATCATGTGCCATGACAGGGGTATTCTGAGGTATAAAACGTGTGAAATGGTCGAATAACGGCTTCTGCATCTGTATGTCTCTTTATTGATATTGATAGTTACTATTCAGACCTACTGCAAAGAAGGGCTCTAGTTTTAATCCATTATATGAGAAGTATTATACCCTATCTTGTGGAATTACAAGGATGTGGTGAAAAATGACACCTTGAAATAGTAAATTCCCTTTATTTAACCAGGAGACATATCAGTATATACAGTCATGTGAAAAAGAAAGTACACCCTCTTTCAATTCCATGGCAATGGGATGCTACTTGACATAACAGCATCACGCGGCGTCACGTTGCTATGACAACATGGCGCCACATGACTTTGTGACATCACATAGTGCCTTATTGTCATGGAAATGGGTGTCACGGGATGCTGTTACATCACGGGGCATTCCCATTGGCATGGCAACACGGCGTCATTTGAAGCCACGCAGCCATATTGCCAGTATTTGCTGAGAGGAGATGCCAGGAGGAGATGCTGCAGCCGCCATCCTCCCAAGGTTGCCACCACCCGAAGGTGAAACCCGGTGTGGTGGCAACCCCGGTCTGGGCTCTTTGTGATATAGTCTTTTTTTAGGTAAACAAATAGATAACACATAGCTTAATATTGTATTATTCAAGGGTCTGCCTGCTTTATTCTGTCCCAGCAGGGGACTGCAACACTTTAACTGAAATATATTTGAGGTACTCTGGCTTCTGCCTATTAGATTAGTCCCATGCAGTGGGACTGAAACACATTGAAATACATTTGAGGTACTCTGGCTTCTGCCTATTAGATTAGTCCCATGCAGTGGGACTGAAACACGTTGAAATACATTTGAGTTACTCAGGCCTCTGCCTGTTTTATTCTGTCCAGGCAAAGGACTGAATATTTTCATTGAAATACATCAAGAATAAACCCTTTTCAACCAGAGTACTTACTAGACCGCGATTTCCCTCTCTAGTGTTTGGTGCCTTATCCCTTTCAAGCTACACGAAATATAGAACATTTGTAATCAGTTACAGAATTCATAAGAGGGTTTTTATTATCTTGAAGGGGGCATCCTTCCCTGACAGGACTCCAGGCTTTAGGAGAGAGGCAGAGGCAGCCAACCAAATTGCCTTAAGTACTTGTTCTTCAATTAGGAGGGGAGGGAAATTAGAAATTTCCTATCCACCAGCTTCAGCAATTGTGAAGCTGCAGGATGAATCAAATTTACACGGTGGCTGCACTTTTTTTAAAATCTAAATAGGACAGACAACTGCCTAATATCATGGGACTATGTCACAGTATGTATGCGCATATATATATATATATACAGTATATATCAATCTGCACAGATTGCAGTTTCAAGGAGTTACTTGTGTTTTTGGAATGTGTCTAAAATATTTTGTAATTTTTTTAGTCACCACACTGTCCTGACTCCGCTGCTGTTAAGATGTACAGAAATACCCTTAACCACTTTGCATGCCTTAGAATCTAAGGCTTAGATACTTGATTGACATATTTTAAGGTGGCAACACAATATTTAATAGCTAAGCCAATTGTCAAGTCAGCAGCATTTCTGGTCAGATATAAAATCAGAGGGTGCGAGTGCGTGTTAACACATGGCTCTGCACTTTGTGCAACATGAATAGAAATAGCTTTTCTTTTTTCTCTTCAGTGGTAGTATCGGCTAAACAACCTACCAAGCTTTGATTTAATTATTAATTACCATTATGGAAGATTTGTCACAGGTAAAGCGAAGCTAAAAAGGAGTATGTATTCCCAGATGATAATCTTTTATTTATTATACTCCTACACAGTCAGACTTGAAATCCTTCCCATATAAACCCCTATGGATCTAATTACTGGTATGGGCTCTTAATAATTTTATAAATATTCCTCAGAGGCACTATTAAGGTGTCTGAAAAGTTAATGTTATTGAATATTGAAAAAGCTGTGCTTGAAGTATATTGACGGTTTTAGATGTTGTTAAGTATTGTTATCTGCACCTACCACTACCAACTAGTAGTGTTAAAAAAAGGTTTCTAACATACATTATTTGAAGATGATACAAGCTTTTACATATTTGTATCCACCGGGCAATGAATGGCGTTTTTGATTGTTTTGATCTTTTTTTCTCTCCAGATAATGCTTCTTATCGACAGTATGTAGTCCAAGTCAAAATATTTCTCATCCCTCTAGTCCTTGTTTTTCAACCAAACAGAAAATAGTCCAACTTGAAGCAAATTTATAAATATATATTACCATTGTTGGAAGATGTTACTCGATTGGATTTGAAGGGATATCTAAACACCAAGATGACAACCAAAAGTATGATGGGAGGATGAAATTAGAAAAGTTGTTGGAACAAGATGGAAAGGAATCTTGCAACCACAGCACCTGGAAGATCATTGAGGAGGGCTGAGAGCTTTATCCAGCAGTGGATCGACCAGGGCTGACTAAAAAAAAAAAAAACCATACACACACAAATATATACATCATCACATATACTTATATGCAGTTAGGTCTGGAAATAATTGGACACTGATACAAGTTTTGTTATTTCGGCTGTGTGCCAAAATAAATTCAAGTTACAGTTAAATAATGAATATGGGCTTAAAGTGCAGTCTATCAGCTTTAATTTGAGGGTATGCACATCCAAATTGGAGAAAGGGTTTAGGAATTACATCTCTTTAATATGTAGCCCCCTCCTTTTCAAGTGACCAAAAGTAATGGGACACAAAAAGGTATGGACGTCCATGGAAGATAACAGTGGTGGATGATCGTAGGATCCTTTCCATGGTAAAGAAAAACCCCTTCACAACATCCAGCCAAGTGAAGAACACTCTCCAGGAGGTAGGCATATCATTATCCAAGTCTACCATAAAGAGAAGACTATACGAGAGCAAATACAGAGGGTTCACCACAAGGTGCAAACCATTCATAAGCCTCAAGAATAGAAAGGCCAAATTAGACTTTGCCAAACAATATCTAAAAAAGCCATCCCCGTTATGAAAAGCATTCTTTGGAAAGATGAAACTAAGATCAACCTGAACCAGAATGATGGGAAGAAAAAAGTATGGAGAAGGCTTGGAAGCATACCACATTCATCTGTAAAAACGGTGGAGGCAGTGTGATGGCATGGGCATGCATGGCTTCCAATGGCACTGGGTCACTAGTGTTCATTGTCATGGAACAAGAATCATATTTCTGTTTGACCCCCCTTCTGCTTGTCGGCTCCTTAAGTTCAACTGCATGCATTTGTTCCACACACATACACCGTGCCTGTGTGATGTATCAATATGTTGCCCTTTCTGCCTCTGAGCATGTAATCAGTGAGTTGCTACAGCAACCTCTGAGATTCTTCTCAGAATGGGCTATTCTGCCCCCCCTGTCTTTGTTCACAGATAGTCTGTCCCAAGACTATTCCTTTATGCCCACATTGCTCCTCACTTCCTTTTCCACCCTGGAGACAGTGAGTACAGCACCCATCTCTGTTACTCTCCTATGGCAAGGCCATCTCTTTCTACCTGTTTCTAACTACAAATCACTACTACACACCATCCACAAGTGCCTGTATTTACTGCTGCTTTTCCAATAAAGTGAAGGAAATATTATAGGACTTGGAGTGATTTGGAAAGGGAGCTGAGTTAATGCTATCTGGGGCAATTCACACATCACACGTGACCCTGGCTTCAGAATATTCATTGATGATGTGACAGAAGACGGCGCTGTTTGTCAGTCACAGCTCCTTGTTTATTTTATCAATACTGACTTGTAGGGAACAGAGAAGAAGTACAATTATACAGTGATGTTAGAGCTGTGCTGTGTTAGTCACAGCGTTTATATTTAGACAATCAGATCTCGGTCTCATCATAGTGGTATAGTGGGTATTACATCTCATTCATTTGCTGGTGGGTTACTAGTAAAACAGCGCCATAGACCCAGTTCTGGACAAGTTTATGATATCAGACATCATTAAGTTTGGTGTTATGTGTTAAGTTAGTAGCTTACTTAAAGACTGCACCATCGATTTTAAAGGAGCCATTGGACTTATGCACCGGAGAACATCTACCAGCAGCTTCAAGTGAGAGTTGGGCTGCAGGGTCCGGATGCTGAGTGACCAGAGTTGGCGGTGACTTGTATCACACACTGCTTGATTTTAACCTACCCGTGTGGATTTTCTATCCCCCCCCCTCCCCTTGTCCCTTTCCCAAATAAATGTACTGTATTACGCTATGGGGCGTGCGCTCTCTCTTCTTTTTTTCTAAAAAAAATATTTGTTCACATGTGCTCTAAAGTATTAATAGCAGATACAATAAATGTTAAGTTTTAAATAAACCTTGGTGTGCATCATTAGAGTGCTACTTTTTTAGAGACTGGCTGCTAACACCAGCCTTCCCTCTAAACCTTGAAAATAGATTTCAGTTCAGCACTCAGACTGCACCCAGTACCAAATTGGTACTTAGGTTAATATATATACTATATATCCAACACTATGGATTGTTTGTTATATTAGAGAGCAGTATATTCTCCTTTGGTGTTTTATGGTAAATTATTTCCTTCAACTCACAGTTAATATGTCTGTCACAATATTACTAACCTCTAAAACAGCGGTGCACAAACTGGGGGGTGCACCCCCAGGGGGTGGCAGGAGAATTTGTGGGGGGCCGCAGGCGGTTACAGAGTCTTCCCAACGGCATTTAATTTAAATTAAATGCCGGGGGAGGCGTGAGGCCTCTGTAACTCACTTACCTTCTGCCAGACGAGTTTTCGCCATGGCATGTGACGTCACGCATCGCCTTGCCAATGCACGGCAAATTACGTGGTGGGGTCATGTGATGTCACGTGACATAATTTGACACGGAGACATTGGGATAGGGAGGGCGCGAACGCTGCGGCTCCCAGGAAGAAGGCAGCAACTCAAAAAGTGTGCTCTAAGATATTGAAATAGTAGTGAAGGGAATCCACAGGACCACATACAACAGAAGAGCCCAGATTCTGGTGGGACTTTAATCATTTCTATATAACCACGTCGGCAGCTTCCTTTCTCTCTGGACACAATCAAGTTATGTATTCCCTCTGCTACAACCCAGATTTACTTAAATAATTTATTTGAAGCCTCCAAAATATTGTTTGAAACTCAACCGTAATTTTGCAGTGTATATTTCACTTTGTCTGGTGATGACAAGCCAAACAACAACAGGACTGGCGCTCTTATACAACGCAGTGATTATAAAATATATATTAAAGAAATTGTTTATAAAAATAGAATAGTGTATAATGACACCCAGTGGAAAACTTAATAATTACACTTAATATTAAATAATATGTGCAAACCAAGAGAAAATACAATAAATGTACTGAGCCTCCCACTCAACCTCCAACAGAAAAGAGTCCTTATTTTCTCACAGATAGTAGTAGAACAGGATGAGGGAGCGCTATGCGTGATGTTAAAAACAGAATAGAATGAAACACATAGGGTAGTACTGCTAGTAATTAAACACAGATATTGAATCCTACTAATCTCCAATCATTATACTCACATAGATGTGAGAAAAAGCATGTCACACTCAATGTTCTGGTGTGTAGATAAATTCCATCATTGTGATGGTGAAGGGGTAACCAGGCCATAAATAAAGGTATTATGCCCGGCTGGTTACCTCTGAGCCTTGTTTCAGGTTTTAGATCGTCAGCTCTTGAACCTGGGTATTGTAGCTGCCATGAATGTAATTGTATGGCAATAAAGATTTTATGTGTGTTTTACCTTTCCAGGAGTGCTAACCAGTGGAGATTCTCAGGCTATGAGTTTCAAGGGGGGTTTTGCGGTAAAAGTGTTGTCCGATTGTGTCTAGGTAGCCGGGTTCCAGAGTTGGTGGTTACCCCAAAAATGTATCCGGGAATCAGGTCATATTCCGAGGGACATATAGACACATCACTCCGGTCAAAATCCTCCCTTGAAAACAGTTACGCGACTCACTGCCAGGTTTCCCTGCTTCAGCACAGACCAGAAAGGTAAAAGGGGGCATAGGGATTTGTATATACCGGGTACAGTCAAGGTTCACTAGGTTGGTAAGGAGTCTCCAGTATATGCCCAGGTACCCCAGAATCAGTATAGAGATTCTGGGGGGTTTCTCCAACTGTGTACTAAGTTGCGAGGTTTTATGAAACCTAAGTCCTAGTTTCAGTAAAGAAAATGGATGCAGCCCTGGGAGTGTGCCTAAGCGTTTTTTGGTTCTAAAGAACATTATGTTTCCTTAAGGGAAGGAGCTACAGCTCTGGGATTGCAGTTAAGCGTCTTTTCATTTCATATATATAGAAGAAAAATGGGAAATATTTTTTATGTTTCATAAAATGTCTCTAACTCATGTTTACACTGTATGAGGGATATGGCTAATGGGAATAAAAGTATATAGCCCCATTCTACCCCTCATTGCCTAAAAGACCTGGAAAAAGTCAAACGTATAAAAGTTTATTAAACTGAGATGTTTGTAAATATATTATACTTATAAGCTGGGACTTTCAAAGAAGGTTCTCTGAGGGGGGCTAGTGGGCTACCAATTTGTGGTGCCACTGAGTCTGCCCTAGATCCATACTTCAAAGTCACAGATGCTGCCAGAGGTGTTAAAGCCATTTGGGCAGGATGGTTAGGTGGAGTACCCACGTCCAGGAAACAATGCCAGCCATCGTGGCTAGCATTTGCCCTTCCAGACCTGGAGGCAACTATCCCAGTGGGTGGCTTCTGAATAACAAGTGGCTAGGGTGACAAACTCACGCGTGCCCATGTTGTATTCAGAAGAACCGATTGCCCGGCTTTGGAAGACTGGCAGCCCTCTGATTGACTGGTTGTAAAGTTCCCAGGCTCGGATTGGTTGTAGTATTTCATGAATTAATCTGAAATACTATAAGAAACCCAGCAGCCAATCCGGACCTCAGATTCTAAGTGCCAAAACAGCAGCAGTAAATTCAAAGATGCTCTGTGAGAGATGTCAGTGAGCCGGCTTCGGAAATTTTAAGGCCAAGTTCTCAGAAAACATCGTAGCAGTCACGGCTGGAAATACATGCCAAAAAGAGTACCAGGACGTTTGGTACTCACTCCCGGTCAAGGGATTTAAGCACCTCCAAAGTGGAAAGAGCAGTGGTGTCAGGAACTGCATGCTGATTTCAGTTCCAGGACTTTTCAGGCTTAGTCCCAGTCATCTGAAAGACTTTGTAAAGCCTTTGTTCTCTGTGCTGTTTCAACTAGGACAGGTTTTTTTGTAGCACAGACCCCAGTAAGTGTGTTTTCTCTTGTTTAGTGTAATTCACTGTGTGTACGTCTGTTTCATTGGAATAAATTACAATTTGTTTTACTTCTTAGCTTTGCTCAGTGATATGATCCCGGTATAAAGGTGTAATTGCCTTGTCTCCCGTGACAGGATTTCAAACGAAAATTTTAGAAGCTGCCCATTCTGCGAAATACTTTTCTATAATACTGTACTGTGCACCAGATGTGAGTCATGTTGAACAAATGACAATGATCATTTGATTTGTGGATATGGAAAAATCTGCAGATAAAGTTAATGTTGAAGTGGTCACAAAGGAACATTTTTTAGGTTTCGTAAAACTGAAGGAGAAGACTAGAGCATTTCTGACTGAAACTATTCTACAAGAGCTTGAAGCAATGTCATTATCTATGGATAACTTATTTGGCCAAGGCTATGATAATGGGAGTAATATGAAGGGTAAAAACAATGGTGTGCAAAGGAGAATTCCACCTTTAAATTCCAAAAAGGGCTATCTGTCGCCCATATAAACATCCGGAGCCTGCTGCCCAAACTGGATGAACTAAGGGCATGGTGCCTTATGCATAAACCCAAAGCCATCGTTCTTACAGAAACATGGCTATCCCCTAAAACCCCTGATGCAAATATCGCCATTCAGGGATACTCCATTTTTAGGAGAGATAGGTCAAAGAGAGGAGGAGGGGTGTTATTTTATATTGCAGACACCTTACAATTTACACTGTTAAATTGCCCACCAAGTCCACCCTCTTTTGAAACTCTAGTTGGCAAAATCTGCCTCCCCTTTTCTAAGCCCATCTTGCTTGCTGGCATCTACCGCCCCCCTAAAGCCCCTCTACAATCCTTGACTGATATCACCCAATTTCTTGGCTCCATTTCCTCTCTGAATGAGAAGAGTGAGCTGCTAGTTCTTGGGGATTTCAACTTCAATTGGCTTGACCCTAAAAACCACAAAATCCAGATACAACTCAAGTCACTTAACCTATCGCAACTCATTTCCCAACCCACACGGATAAACCTGAAATCGCACAACCATTTGTTGCTAGACTGGATTCTCTCCTCAAACCCCAGCAGAATCCAATCCTCTGGCATCCTTATTTTCAGTGACCATGCAATAGTGTACTGTGTAAGGAAAATTAAACCGCCCCATTCAAGCCCTAAAGTTCTCCTCACTAGAACATTTAAAAACTTTAACCCACAACAGTTTCTGGATGACCTTACCAACTGCCCATGGCACAGAATCGATTTAATTCCCGACCCCGATTCTGCGCTCGACTATTTCCAATCCGAGTTCTTAAAACTCTGCGATACCCATGCTCCACTACGCAAAATAAGGGTACGGGGGGCCCACCTTCCATGGGTTACACCTGACCTTATAGCACTCTACCAGTTCAGGGATGCCTTGTGGAAAAGCTACAAAGTAACTGGTACTACCAAGGATCTCAATCACTACAGATGCATGCGGAACATGTGCACAAGGCAAACAAGGCATGCAAAAGCACAATATTACGCTGACAATCTCCACCAAAATACATCAAACCCAGCTAACTTCTGGAAGGTTATCAACAATATATTCCAGCCTCCTAACCATCAACAACCAAGTAATATCACTAAGGGGGATATTACTCTGACAAACCCCACTGACATTGCAAATGCATTCAATGATTACTTTGTGGGGTGTGCCACTAACTTATTAGCGAAACGCAGCACAAACCCCAAACCTGAATCTCATCCTGGGAGTATCCCTACAGTCCCACCCCCTCCCAACACTGCCCACAATTTTCAATTTAGCCCAGTATCTGAAGAGGAGATTACACAAGCGCTCCTCAAACTAAAACTAAGCAGCCAATGTGGACCCGACTTACTACAATCTAGGTTCCTACGACTTGGTGCCCCAGCCATTGCCAAACCAATTGCTTCCATAGTCAACTCTATCCTGTCTGCAGGCCATATCCCTAAGACCTGGAAAACTGCCAGAGTTGTCCCAATCTTCAAAAGTGGGGACAAAAACACTGTCTCAAACTACAGGCCAATCTCACTTCTTCCAATTCTATCCAAAGTAATGGAAAAATGTGTCCACTCCCAATCAAGCGATTTCTACACCAAGACAAATTTCCCTAGCCAATTCCAGTCTGGGTTTCGTCCCAAACACTCCACCGTAAATACCCTGCTAAAAGTTTGCAATGAAATCCAGTGTGGAATGGAACGGGGACAACTCACTGGTGCAGTATTCCTAGATTTTGCAAAGGCTTTTGACACAGTTGATCATGTTATCCTGCTTAACAAACTCCAGAGCTCTGGAATAGGGAAACATGCTTTAAACTGGTTTCAGTCCTACCTATCAGGAAGATCCCAACATGTGTCCATCTCAGGCTCTAACTCCAACCCCCTGGATATCACCTGTGGTGTCCCGCAAGGCTCTGTTCTAGGGCCCCTACTCTTCTCAGTGTTCATTAATGATCTTCCCACAGCTTGTAAGGAAGCCTCAATACACATGTATGCAGATGACACAATCCTATATGCACACAGCCATAGCCTCTCTGACCTTCAACACATACTTCAGTCTGACTTTTTGAGACTCGAAAACTGGATTTCCCAAAACAAACTGTTTTTAAACACTGACAAGACTGTAACAATGGTATTTGGGACCAAGACTAAATTTGTAAAGATTCCAGTGACTGAGCTCCTGATTAGAACCAACGCTAACACCACCCTAACACCTGTCACTAGTTTTAAATACCTGGGCTTATGGTTTGACTCCCACTTAACATTTGGGATGCACATTGATACCCTGACAACCAAGACCTATGCCAAACTAGGGGTACTTTACAGGAACAAATCCTCCCTAAGTCTCCTGGTCAGAAAGTGTATTGCACAGCAGATGCTAATGCCAATTATTGACTATGGAGACATAGTATATGGCTCGGCTCCTCAAACCCACCTTAGCAAACTTGACACCCTCTACAATTCAATTTGTCGTTTTGTTCTCCAATGCAACTATAACACACATCACTGCGAAATGCTCAAAGAACTAGATTGGTCATCACTAGAGTCTAGGCGCAAAGTTCACCTTTCCTGTCTCACCCTTAAATACTTTCTGGGCAAGCTACCCAGCTACCTGAACAAGCTCCTCACCCCTACCACATACAGCACCTATCACCTGAGATCAGACTCCAAAAGACTATTCATGGTCCCAAGGCTCAACAAAGTATCCGGACGTTCCTCCTTCTCCTTCCGTGCACCCCAAAACTGGAACAACTTACCAGAGACTCTCATATCCACCACCAGCTTAAGTTCTTTCAAATCTAAGGCTGTCTCACACTTTAACCTGGTCTGTAACTGTTTCATACGCCCATAATATATATTTTCTTTAACTGTGCACGCAATGTCTTGTATATAATGTATACCTTGTTCATTTATGTAACTGTACTTGTAACCATGTATTATTTGTTTTACTCTGTGCCCAGGACATACTTGAAAACGAGAGGTAACTCTCAATGTATTACTTCCTGGTAAAATATTTTATAAATAAATAAATTTATGATGCCCTAATTGAAATTTCTGATGATACTACCTTTACTGGATCATCTAGCAACACGGCACGTTCAGATGCAGAAGCTCTTGCAAATGGCCTTTCCAAGTTCAAATTTGCGTCTTCACTCATTTTGTGGTATATTATCATAGAAAAGAACTTCAACATACATTCTGCTATTCAAAACTGTAGCAAACTAAAAATATTCTGGAGGAATAATATATATATATATATATAATGTCACTGGTGATTTTGTTTGCCTTCCTCTGGATCAATATACTGTAAGTACGAATATACTGTAGGATAAAATATCTGTTGTCTAAATGTAGCACAGGTTGAACTTGATGGACTTACGTCTTTTTTTCAACTTCATCTACTATGTAACTATGTAAATTATTAGTTGAGTTGCCTAAGATTTGATCAATTTCAGTATATTGCCTTATATAAAAAATAAAGTACTGTAACTGATGTTGATAGGAGAGTGTTTTGCTTTTAATGCAGCAATAAATTCTAAACTGAGAAAGAACCTACTTGTATTTTTTATTGTTGAGACTTTATCAACATTATATTGAACTGACTCCTGTTGACTCCTTCCAAAAACCCCTAATAGACTAGGTGTGTTGGCATCCAGATTAACGATTGATTGATTATTGCTAATAATACAATTGCTTCATCAGGAAACACGAAAATAACGTATACAACAGACAGAAAAGACAGACTAGGCAGTCATCTATGCATCTAATGCTACCATGTACTTCCCCTCAGATACTGGTCCAATCCCTCACTGCAGTGCTAAATCCTTTTTATGCAATCTTTCCCAGAATCTAAAATATCCGCATTTAGAATGACTCACTGATTTCGTAGGCAGCCTTACTGGCAGCGGGAGCTTTTATAAATACATCACTACTGTTTTTTATTTGGAAAGTGATATTAGATTTACTCGTGACAGAGATAAGACCATTTTACTTTTA
Source organism: Ascaphus truei (assembly GCF_040206685.1). NCBI lineage: Eukaryota > Metazoa > Chordata > Amphibia > Anura > Ascaphidae > Ascaphus > Ascaphus truei. Next base: position 388,445,916 of record NC_134483.1, on the reverse strand, counting down.
TGCAGTATTTCTAAATATAGTAAAGGTATTCAGTTTTGCAGGAAACGGCATTAAAATAACATATATTTTGGTCAATTACAAATATTTAATTAGCTAGTAATTGACATTCTTGGGTCAATGATCGTCACGTGTATTACTGCTGTGAAGCGCTATATACATTAATGGTGCTATATAAATTAAGACATTGTATTGTATTGTATGTCTTTATTTATATAGCGCCATTAATGTACATAGCGCTTCACAGTAGTAATACATGTGGTAATCAAATAAATAACAGATAATATAAATAGCAGATCATGGGAATAAGTGCTTTAGACATAAAAGTAACATTCAGGAAGAGGAGTCCATGCCCCGAGGAGCTTACAGTCTAATTGGTAGGTAGGGAGAACGTACCGAGACAGTAGGAGGGAGTTCTGGTAAGTGCGTCTGCAGGGGGCCAAGCTTTATGTATCATGTGTTCAGAATATCCACAGTGCTATTAATATGCTTCTTTAAGCAAGTGTGTCTTAAGGTGGGTCTTAAAGGTGGATAGAGAGGGTGCTACTCGGGTACTGAGGGGAAGGGCATTCCAGAGGTGTGGGGAAGTCAGTGAAAAAGGTTTAAGGTGGGAGAGGGCTTTAGATACAAAGGGGGTAGAAAGAAGACATCCTTGAGTAGAACGCAAGAGTCTGGATGGTGCATAACGAGAAATTAGGGCTGAGATGTAAGGAGGGGCAGAAGAGTGTAAAGCTTTAAAAGTGAGGAGAAGAATGGAGTGTGAGATGCGGGATTTGATCGGAAGCCAGGAGAGGGATTTCAGGAGGGGAGATGCTGAGACAGATCTAGAATGCAGCAGCGTTTAGGATAGATTGTAGGGGAGGAAGGCCGGACAGCAGGAGGGTACAGTAACCAAGACGGGAGAGAATGAGGGCCTGAGTCAGAGTTTTAGCAGTCGAGCAACCGAGGAAAGGGCATATCTTTGTTATAATGCGGAGGAAAAAGCAACAGGTTTTAAATACGTTTTGAATGTGAGGGGCGAATGTGAGAGAGGAGTCGAGTGTTACTCCTAGGCAGCGTGCTTGGGCTACTGGGTGAATGATCGTAGTTCCAACAGTAATGTGGAAGGAGGTAGTAGGGCCAGGTTTGGGAGGAAGTATGAGGAGCTCTGTTTTAGCCATGTTGAGTTTAAGGCGGTGGAGGGCCATCCAGGATGATATAGCAGAGAGACATTCAGAAACTTTGGTCTGTACAGCAGGTGTAAGGTCAGGGGTTGAAAGGTAAATTTGTGTGTCGTCAGCATAGAGGTGATATTTAAACCCAAAAGATGTTATTAGGTCACCTAGAGAGAGTGTGTACAGAGAAAAGAGAAGAGGTACCAGGACAGAGCCCTGGGGTGCCCCCACAGAGAGATCAATAGAGGAGGAGGTGTTAGCAGAAGAGACACTGAAAGTACGATGGGAGAGGTAGAATGAGATCCACGATAGAGCTTTGTTCTGAATACCAAGAGTATGGAGAATGTGAAGGAGAAGAGGGCGGTGTCAAATGCTGCAGAGTGGTCGAGTAATATGAGCAGAGTGTAATGACCTCTGTCTTTGGCAGCATGGAGGTCGTCAGTTATTTTTGTGACGGCTGTTTCCGTGGAGTGAGCAGTGCAGAAACCAGATTGTAGAGGGTCTAGGAGAGAATAGGTGTTGAGAAAATGGAGCAAGCGAGAGAATGCAAGACGTTCAAGGAGTTTAGAGGCAAAAGGCAGGAGGGAGACAGGTCAATAGTTAGAAAGACAGTTAGGGTCCAGCTTGCTGTTTTTGAGTAATGGTATAACTGTTGCATGTTTGAAGGAGGATGGAAAGGTTCCAGAGCAGAGGGAGTAGTTAAAAATGTGTGTGAGCGTAGGGATTATAGTAGGACCAAGAGGTTTTCGGAGATGGGACGGAATGGGGTCAAGAGAGGGCAAGTGGTAGAGGGAGAAGAAGCGATCAACAGCGACACATCCTCCTCTGAGACAGTGGAAAAAGAGTCAAGGAAGGCAGGAGGAGAGTTGAAGGATGGGAGGAAGAAACAGAGGGGATGTTCTAACTTATGGATTCCACCTTTTCCTTAAAATAGTCAGCAAAGTCCTGTGCGAAGATGGAGGAAGGAGAAGCAGCTGAGGGTGGTTTGAGTAGAGTATCAAAGACAGAGAACAGTCGGCGTGGGTTAGACTTGTGCATGTTGATTAGTGAAGAAAAGTAGACATACATACAGAGTAGACATACATACATACATACATACATACATACATACATACATACATACATGTGTAGCCATGTATCCTCTTGGCTACTAATCTGCCCTGCCTAACACATAAGCCCTGGTACATTCCTTCCTCTCCCGCAAGGGAGTGGGATACTACCCCTTACTCCACCAGCGTGTAGGGGAGCAAGGGATAGACCTTTGGGGCCTCAAGCCCTGGGGGTTGAGTCCAGGGACCCTAAGAAGAGTATACCTGTTGTATGCTGTAATGTACTGTTGTACTGTGAAGAATAAAGACCAGTTGCTGCTTTTATACTCCTGCCTGTGACTGCAGTTTATCAGGGGGAGTGTAAGATGGTTTTTCCTGAAGGCACTGCACCCAGCACTGATGGGGCCTGCGGGGAATGGAGGCGCTGCACCCATGTACGAGATGAGAGCTCTATTTCCTGAATGCCTGACCTGTCTTCCCCACTACCATCGGTGGAAACTCAGCAATCCTGTAAGCCTCACAGGTACAGCACAGCGAGAGTACAGGTAACAGTGAAATCTCCCAGAGGGTGAGGGAACATCTGTTACACATACATACAATGACCCATGAAAATGATAATAAAAGTCATAGTTTCTCTTCCAACAGAGAATGGTATTACTACTGCACTTGTAACTTTGACCATGGAGTTACATTGAAACATTTATATTAATCAGATGTATATAAGTGAATATGCAATATGCAAAAGAGCACGGGGGGTTTGTTTAATAAATGGATCTGGTGGCTTTGGTTTTGTAGGGAAAATGAAATGTATATTAAGAACAAAATTACCATGCAGATAGTCCCTTTATACATTTTAACAAAATTATTTTCTGCTTAAGATAATGTAAACAAATGTGGCTTCAAGTTCCTTCAAGGCATAATCACGACATTGATCAAGAGATGGCACGATAAGAAAGAGAGTCATATTGGTTGTGTACTATAGATAGTTCCTTGAACTTTCATCTTGTGGACTAAACCTTCTGATAATATACTATAGCCGGGATTCACTAAGCTGCAATGCAGCATTAACTACAATTGAATTGAACGGCAGTTAACACTGGATCGGGGTACAATACAACACATTGTAGCTTAGTGAGTCCCGGCCTGCATACATATTAATATTATAGTTATATTATAGCATACAATTTCCTATGGAATAGGTAATATTGCCATTGAGGTGTTAAGTGAGGAGTGAGGTGAACAAATGTGCAGTGTGGGCAGGGTCTCTCCTCTGTTATCTGCTGGGCACAGGAGCTTGAAGGCCTCTTCCCCATGTGGCGTTCCAGCGCACAACATGTCAATTTGAAGTTATGTTGACATTTTCCTTTCATTTTCCTTTCATTTGGTTGCACCATCCCATGCGCTTACTTTAAACAACTTTTGTATTTTTCAGCTCATTCTGGAATGCATGGTAAGGACAGAGTGTCAGGAAGCAGGGCTCAAGCAACACCTCCTTACCTGCCTCGGAGGTCGTTGCTGCCGCCCCTCGCTCCCCGCTGACGTGTCCTCGGCGTGGGACTCGGCGATCTCACCCGACGCCGGTTCTTGCGTCCGCCATCTTGTCGGGGTGCGCACAGGTGGATCTTACACAGCACGTGCCTCCGGCAGTAATTTATTCACTCCTCCGGCCTACTAGCCACGCCCCCCGTGTACAGCTGCAGCCCCGCTCCTGCTCACACACTCCACAGCTGATCACAGGCAAGGATCACAGCCTGCACCAGTCACAAGGCTCTCCACGGCACCCCCCCGCTCTGCCTCCTTCCCTGATTGGTCCCTCCATGTATATTACACCTGTTCTCCCTGGGAATCATTGCTCTGCATAGCTTCTGCTAGTTGGGCTAGTATTCGTGTGTGCTCTTGTTCTTCGTATTCTTCAGGCTTGACCCGGCTTGGCTTTTTACTCCTCCTCTGGCTCTGGACCCCGGCTTTCTCCTCACGACGCAGTCTCTCTCAGCCCTTGATCTCGGCTCATTCCTCCACCTCCCGGACCTCTAGCACCCTCGACCCCCGGCTATGGCAATCACCACGATTCTTCTACTTCCGGACACGGCAAGTACCTTTGGTTCCCTGACTAAAGACTCCTGGCCTGGCAACTACTACCACACTCCGGACACGCCCCTCTGCTGCGGGTGCGTGGTATTATACTTTCCACCTCAGTCTTGGGACGGGTCTGGTCTGCGAGCAGCACTACCGTGACATTATGCAGAGCCCAACCGACACAGACCAGATCGAGACTGATGAACGTACCTTAGACGAAATTCTCTCAGCCCTTGGGGTACAGAACCAAACCATGTCCACCCAGATCTCTGACCTAGCTCAACGGCTAATCAACCTTTCTCTCCAGGGTGCACCACCTGGCGTTTCCTCCCTGTCGCAGCCCGGATCTCTTGGCGCAGCCACACCCGAGACCAAGATACCCGCACCGAAACCCTATGCTGGCGATCCGCAGGCCTGCCGCGGATTCCTAAACCAGTGTGAGGTCCAATTCGAGATGGCGCCTCTTCAGTTCACCACGGGACGTAAGAAAGTGGCGTATTTGTACTCCCTCTTGACTGGTGGCGCCCTGGCGTGGGCTTCTCCGATTTTGGAATTACGGCCAGAGATAACCCAAGACTATGCTCTCTTTCGTCAGGAGTTTCAGCAGGTGTTTGACACTCCCGCACATCAGGATACGACCTCTTCTTCCCTTCTTCTTTTGTCACAGGGGCACCGTTCCGTGGTCAGATATGCTCTGGAATTCGGGACCCTAGCAGCTGAGAACCGTTGGAACCAGGAGGCACTCAACGCCGTCTTCTGGCAGGGGTTATCAGATACAGTAAAGGACGAACTCGCCGCTCATCCCAGGCCAGGAGCGTTGGAGGAATTGATTGGATCAGGAATTCATGAAGCTTAATAATATTCCACTCATTAGAAAGAGAGTACCCATCGGACTAGAAGGGATCGACGGTCGACCCTTGAACCCGGCCTTCATTTCCCTCGAGATGATTCCCCTCACCTTATCTTCCACCGATGGCCACACTGAAACCCTTACGTTGGATGTGATTCATTCCCCCGGGACCCAGGTAACCCTTGGCCTACACTGGCTCCAGCAGCACAATCCCCGTATTGAGTGGAGGGCACGCAATCCTATACAATGGGCACCAAAACCGAAGGAGTTACTCATCTCTAGCACCATTTCTCTCATGCAACACGCTGGGATTACGGTTCCGTCAACTCCCTAGATCGACCTACCAGAGGTCTACTCCGAATTCCTGGACGTCTTTTGCAAGACTAGAGCTGAAGTTTTTTCCCCCCACAGGTCCTACGACTGTCCTATCGACCTGATTCCTGGCGCCACACTTCCTAGATCCAAGTCCTATCCTCTCTCTGTTCCAGAGACTAAGGCCATGGACGAATACATCCGTGAAAACCTCAAGAAGGGCTTCATACACCATTCATCCTCCCCCGCCGGTGCCGGTTTTTTTTTCGTTTAAAAGAAGGACAACTCTCTCCGACCGGGCATCGACTATCGGGGTTTCAACCGGATCAAGGTCAAGAACCGGTACCCCCTTCCTCTCATATCTCAACTGTTTTATAGACTCCAGGGGGCTAAGATCTTCACAAAATTGGACCTCCGGGGGGCGTACAACCTTATTCGTATTCGGGAGGGTGACGAATGGAAGACCGACTTCAATACACGTAGCGGTCACTACGAATACTTGGTGATGCCCTTCGGGTTCTGTAACGCTCCAGCGGTCTTTCATGACTTCATAAATGAATTTTTTCGAGACGTACTCAATTCTTTTGTTACCGTATACCTAAACGATATTCTCATCTTTTTCAGCAATTTACAGGATCACATTCGACACACCAGGCTCGTCCTTTCCCGTCTCCGTTCCAATCACTTGTACGCCAAAATGGAAAAATGCCTCTTTCATCTGTCCTCTACGCCCTTTCTTGGATACATCATCTCGGACAAGGGTTTCTCTATGGACCCTGAGAAACTCAAAGCCATTCTCAACTGGCCACAGCCCAATTCCCTCAAGGCTATTCAACGTTTTTTAGGCTTTTCGAATTACTATCGAAGGTTTATTCGGAATTTTTCTACCATAATTGCACCCATCACCGCTCTCACGAAAAAAGGAGTCGACCCCTCAATTTGTTCTCCAGAGGCAGCCTCAGCCTGCGAAACTTTAAAACGTACATTCGTTTCCGTCCCTATTCTTCGAAATCCTGACACGAGTCTGCCCTTTATCCTGGAGGTTGATGCATTGGATTGCGGTGCAGGAGCCGTGCTCTCTCAAAGATCTTCACCGCAAGACCAGTTGCACCCCTGCGTTTTTTTCTCAATTTTTTTTTCCTCTGCTGAGAAGAACTACGATGTGGGCAATAGAGAACTGCTGGCTATTAAGATGGCTCTTCTGAAGTGGAGACACCTTCTAGAGGGGTCTAGAGAGCCAATTTCTATTCTTACTGACCATAAGAACCTTCTTTATATTGAGACTGCATGTTGCCTGGGCTCCTGCCAGGCTTGCTGGTCACTCTTCTTCTCCAGATTTAACTACACCCTATCATACATCCCGGGCACCAAGAACGTAAAGGCGGATGCTTTATCCAGACATTTCTCCCCGGAGGAGAGACCCGAAGAAGTTCCCGAGACTATTCTGCCCAAGGGACTTATAATTTCTGCGGCCTCATTCAACATTCTGGACAAGATCCTTAGGGCTCAAAGAAACATTCCGGTTGGTTTAGAGGTACCAGAAGAGAGGTTGTATGCTGCTCATGAATTTCGTCCCAAAATCTTAGAGTGGGGTCATTCTGCCCGCTCTGCAGGACATCCCGGCTTCCGAAAAACCCTTGATCTTATCCAACGCACCTTTTGGTGGCCTAATATATCTAGTACCATCTGGGAATTCACGAGTGTCTACCCTACTTGCGCTCAGAGCAAAGCCCTTCGACAAAAACCCTCCGGCTTACTTTTGCCTTTACCCATTCCGGAACGCCCCTGGTCCCATATCTCTATGGACTTTATTGTTGAGTTACCCAGATCTAAAGGGATGAACACCATCTCAGTAGTAATAGATCGCTTTTCTAAACAGGTACACTTTATTCCACTCAAGGGCCTACCCACCTCACCCATCCTCGCGGACATTTTTTCCAAGGAGATTTTTCGGATTCATGGGATTCCCACTTCTATAGTTTCGGACAGGGGTTCCCAATTTGTATCCAGGTTCTGGTGAGCCTTCTCCAAAAGACTCGGAATTTCTCTATCTTTTTCCTCAGGATATAATCCTCAAACAAATGGACAAATGGAGAGAGTCAACCAGACGTTAGAGCAATATCTGCGTTGTTTTGTGTCCGTGACCCAAGATAACTGGTCGGAACTACTGCCTTGGGCAGAGTTTGCTATCAATTCCATGAAGAATGAATCTACCTGCGAATCCCCATTTTTTTTATAAATTACGGATTCCATCCTGCTCGTCTTCCCATCTCCAATACTCCCTCAGGAGTGCCAGCTGCCGACGAACGGATCTCTTTACTTCAGGACTCTTGGACCAAGGTTCAGTCATCGCTCCAGGAGGCTGCAGGAAGGTTCAAACTCCAGGCTGATCGATATCGCTAAGCTTCTCCCAGATACAAGCCAGGGGATAAGGTCTGGCTTTCGGCAAAAAATATTCGTCTAAAATCTCCTACCCTAAAATTGGCATCTAAATTTCTGGGACCTTTTTCCATACTGGAACAAATTAACCCTGTCTCCTTCCGTCTACAACTTCCACCAGCAATGAAGATACCCAACGTTTTTCATACCTCGTTATTGAAGCCTTTTGTACAGAGTACTCTCTTTCCAGATTATACTCGTAGACCCGACTCTGTGATTGTTCAAGGACATGAGGAGTACGAAATACAGTCTATAGTGGACTCACGTCTTTCCAGGGGGAAGGTCCAGTTTCTCGTACAGTGGAAGGGCTACGGTCCGGAGGAACACACCTGGCTTCCTCGAGGTTATATTCATGCCCCTACACTCTTAAAACGCTTCCACAAGAAGTATCCGTTAAAGCCTTGGAAGGATTGTCCAGAGTCCAATCCTCGAGGGGGAGGGGTACTGTCAGGAAGCAGGGCTCACGCAACACCTCCTTACCTGCCTCGGAGGTCATTGCTGCTGCCCGTCGCTCCCCGCTGACGTGTCCTCGGCGTGGGACTCGGCGATCTCGGACGATGCCGGTTCTTGCTTCCGCCATCTTGTCGGGGTGCGCGCAGGAGGATCTTACACAGCGCGCGCCTCCGGCAGTAATTTATTCACTCCTCCGGCCCACTAGCCAGGCCCCCCCGTGTATAGCTGCAGCCCCACTCCTGCTCTCACACCCCACAGCTGATCACAGGCAAGGATCACAGCCTGCACCAGTCACAAGGCACTCCACGGCACCCCCCCGCTCTGCCTCCTTCCCTGATTGGTCCCTCCACGTATATTACCCCTGTTCTCCCTGGGAATCATTGCTCTGCATTTCTTCTGCTAGTTGGGCTAGTATTCGTGTGTGCTCTTGTTCTTCGTATTCTTCAGGCTTGACCCGGCTTGGCTTTTTACTCCTCCTCTGGCTCTGGACCCCGGCTCTCTCTCTCTCTCCGCCCTTCGATCTCGGCTCGCTCCTCCACCTCCCGGACCTCTGGCACCCTCGACCTCCGGCTACGCAATCACCACGATTCTTCTACCTCCGGACATGGCAAGTACCTTTGGTTCCTTTACTAAAGACTCCTGGCCTGGCAACTACTACCACTCTCCGGAAATGCCCCTCTGCTGCGGGTGCGTGGTATTATACTTTCCACCTCAGTCTTGGGACAGGTCTGGTCTGCGGGCAGCACTACCGTGACACAGAGACGTGTTGGAGGGTGGTCTATTTTTTTATGCAGTTTCTTTTTTGGGAAGCCAAAAGAAGGGGACATCTGTGCAAGCTTATTAGTTGCATTCCAAGACATAGCTTGGTATGTGGATGTCCGATTGGCTGTGGAGAAGCCTGAGGGCTCCACCAAGGTTATTACTTTTTTAAGTATCAAATTTAATTCAGTCAAAATAGTCTATCATCTTCCTCAGGGGAAGGTTGATGTGTTATGAACCCTCATCTCCACAATGCTTGATCCCAAGAAGGTCACCCTGAAGACATTGCAAACCCTTTAAGGGCATTTCATTTTTGAATCACGAATATTTCCAATTGGGAGGGATTTCACTAGATGTCGCTGTGGGGTGTAGGCATTTAGCTTTTGAATCACGAATATTTCCAATTGGGAGGGATTTCACTAGATGTCGCTGTGGGGTGTGCGCAGGCCTCATCTCTTTATACTGCACGACACACTTTATTCGAGCAAATACCCAGTATGTACCTGGCAGATACCTGGAATGCGCCGCTCCTCACCTCTGACAAGCCCCGTTGCGTTTGCCTTCCCAGCCTGGGTTCATGCCTGGCTGACGGGCAGCTGATCTGTTAAATGATAATGATTAGGATTTAATAGGCTGCAATGCTTCGCGTGTCTACCAGATGGCATAAATTCATGAATTGTAATGCAGTATATATATATATACTGTGCAGTATTGCAGCCAGCGGGAATAAAATGCTTCAATCCCTGCCTGGAAAATACCTCAATGCACTCGGGCAGAAAACAGTCACAAACCTCAATACACCCGGGTATACCCGAATTCGTGGGACTAGCCGAGCTCGAATAAAGTGTGTCGCCAGTGTACACCTTTGGGAAGATCATACGGTGTTTGAGGCTTTGGGAAAAAATCGTAGTGCATTATAATGGCCGGACTGTGTTGTTGCGTGAGCTAGTCTCTAATGAAAATGTGCAGCTTTTTACAATTGTATCGGAGGGAACTGGTTCTGAGGCTTTCTTTGGGGGCCGCTGGTAGATTTCAATCAGATGGCAACTACTGTACTGTAAGTGCTATTTTCGGTAAATTTCCTGAGTCTGCCAGATTTGCACTGGTGTGTCTCTGTTGCAATTTACATAGTTATTTAGTTACATAGTAGAAGAAGCTGAAGAAAGACATACAGTATGTCCATCGAGTTCAACCTATGTTCAATTTAGCTACTCATCAGTTGGTTTAGCTCATACTGCAAAAACAGGGATGTGGATTTTTTAAAATCTGTAATTTTCAGTGATACAAAATAAAACAACGAATCTGCCTTTTTGAGACTCATCCGTGGAAATCTTTGGCTGACAAGAACTTGTGGATACAAATTTCTACCGATCTCTAAGTCTAACCTTTTCTTAACAATATAGATGGCATCACAATCTTCATGGATAATGAATTTCACATTTTAACTGCTCTTGTTGTAAAGAACTGTTTCCTTTGTTGTTAGTGAAACCTCCTTTCCTTCAATCTTAACGTATGACCATGTCATTTGTACTGTCCTTGTGATACATAGTTGTATTGGAAGTTTCTTGTCTTGCCCTGAATATATTTGTATATCGCTCTCATATTCTCTATTAGATGTCTCTTTTCTAATGTAAATTCACCTAATTTATAGTAGCTAGCCTTTCCTCATAAGTCAGACCTTCCACCCCCTTTATTCATTTGGTGGCTCTTATCTGTACTATTTCCAGCTACAGTACATAATATCTTTTTTTTATGGAGTGGTGCCCAAAACTGTACTCTATATTTGAGGTATAGTTTTACTAAGGATTTATACAGTGAAACAATGATGCTATCCTCCCTTCCATCCATACCCTGATTTATGCAAGATAAGATCGTATTTGCCCTTGCAGCTACTGCCTGACATTGAGCTTTATTACTAAGCCTGCTGTCTACAAGCTCTCCTAAATCCTTCTCCATCAAGGATATAATTTTGTTCCATTTAGTTTGAAAGTAGCCTGTTTATTCTTGATTCCCAAATGCATGAGCTCACATTTATCAGTATTAAACCTCATATGCCATTTACCTGGCCAAGTTTCCAGTTTATCCAAGTCCTTCTGTAAAGAAATTACATCCTGCGCTGATTGCAATACCTTACACAATTTAGCATAATCAGGAAATATAGTGGATGTGCTCTCTATGCCAACCTCAAGGTCAATAAGTTAAAAAAGTAGTGGCCCAACTACTGACAGAAATATCCTGAATCCTTGATGGGGACTTCTGTCATACAGTAAAAGATCTCACTTATAAGTATGTACTATTATACAGGTGTAGCAGGCATACTTTTACTGCATTATGGTGGAATACAATTTGATATTCTGCACAAACATTGCCACTGAATCTTATGGAACATCTGTGGTATTCTGCATTACATGGGATATGTTATGTTAACTGATGGATCAATGTCATGTGGTATATATGTAGATATTAGCGCTCACAAATGGAGAAAAGTCAGATATCTCTATGGAAGAGAAACCAGGGCTCAGTTTGTACAAATGCATCAGGGTGTCAAAAAGAATGAGGTGGTAAAAGAAATTGATGCATGAAGAAGTCAGTAGAAATATTGTTTGAAATTGGAAGAGAGTTGCATAAAGTGGGATATGCAGAGATGAAAGTATAATTTTTTTTTTAAATCGGGTGTTATTTACAAACTTAGTTTTATTTTTTGACAGGATTTATTTAAAACAAAATACTAAATCTCTTCTTGTTTTAGAACATACATTTTAAATAAATATTGACAAACATATATAAATGTAAATAAGTAAGGTATTAACCCAGTGATTTTCATGTGGGGTTCCGGGGGCACCCCTCAAGGGTTCCGTGAACGACAGGGTGAGAGAGCTGGAACAACTGTAACCAGCGGATCTCCAGCAGCGGCGGCTCCCCAGCTCCCCAGCTCTCCATGCAACAGCAGCAGCCCGGCAGTCAATGCAATCCTCGCCCTCTTCCTGTCGGTGCCTGGAGTTGGGTCCAGCTTCCGTCAGACCAGAGGAGGGAGCTGCAGAGAGGGTGAGAGTATGGGGGCAAGAAAGAGAAGAGGAGAAGATTGGGGTTCCCCAGAATTTCACAATATAATTATAGGGTTCCTTAACCAAAATAAAAAGGTTGAAAACCACCATATTAACATGTCTAAAATGAGGCTCCATTTTGAACAAATCTCTTGAGCCTTATTGCTGCCAAGGTGACTTTGCAAAATTAGAATCAAGGTAGTGAAGGCGTTGCAGATGTAGCAGACATTACAGCACTAACGCAACGCTGGTGCGCTATTTACCACGAGATTTGTTTCATAAGATTACTTTTGCACCATTTCCTTAACACACACATAATTTATCAGACAAATTCTGTACTGCTGACGTGTCGCAAAAACGCATGCGGTGGGTTGCAATAACACCTGCAAAAAATGAGTTACATTGTATATTGTTTATAGAAGTAGAATAAAGGGAGAAGGCGTGGCTCAGTGAGTAAAGACACTGACTGGCACTGAGAGCTTGAGAGCAGGGGAACCTCGTTCAATTCCCGGTGTCGGCTCCTTGTGACCTTGGGCAAGTCACTTTATCTCCCTGTGCCTCAGGCACCAAAAACATAGATTGTAAGCTCCACAGGGCAGGGACCTGTGGCTGCAAAATGTCTCTGTAAAGCGCTATATAAAACTTGCAGCACTATACAAGAACATGCTATTATTATAAAGGGAGATTTTGGAGAGAAACAAAACAGAAAGGGAATGTCAGCATGGGGTTGTCTTTTAAGAAACAAAATATTTTTTCTTTGTGACCAGGACGTTTTGCAGCAGTTGTAGCTTGCTAGCTATTATTTCATCCTTTGTTTCCACCTACTGTACAGCATACATAAATGTTACCATGGTAAAAGCTATAGTTATAATAAGGTAATAGAAAGATTTGGCCCCCAAGATTACATTAAAAGTGAGTCAGGAAAATGCAGTAGCAGACAGCTTGTGGGATGCGTTGCCACAAAGCTTTGTCTAATACTATGCTGACAGCCAGTTTGGCAGTGAGAACACTGCTTTATATTCAATTTTCAAGACTTTAAGTGGGAGTTTTTCAATATGAGGAGCCATCTGTGTGTTGCTCTAATTTTACTTGCTTTAGGAGCTCTATTTGTATGCTTTTTGTTCATATACTACTATTAACCCATTCAGTGCTCTTGTGACAACCTCTCTTGTGTGTGAAAAATAGTGCGAGATTCATTGCTACATAGCAGTCTTTAAACCAGTCAACCATTTGAGCTTTTGTTTTTTTAATTTCTCATTAATTTACTCATGCTGTATTGGTTCTTAAAGTATTGAAAGAATTAAATATATAGCCAGATGGATGATTTCTGTAAACCTCTAGCGGGTCATTTATGAAAATCTCCTTTCTGCAAATCTGGGGCAAAAGGTAGGCAAAAATGCTACCTCAAAAAGAAGAAAATCTAATTTCTACCAATGAGAATGTATTTCCTTGATACATTTGGTGCATTTTTTTTTATTTACCCTAGTTTTACTTTCACAAATGATCTGTTTAGAGTGCACTGAGCCTTATCTATAACAGCCTCCTTGCTACAGCCTGCAACCCTGTAACCTGGTGCAAGTAACAGCATCAGTTTTAGATAACTAAAATATCCCATTCTTGTCAATGCAAATTGTTTCTTTCATACTGCTGAGAGATTGTGATACATAACCTCCAAGGTTTAAACATTAGAGATTCAATCAAACCTTAACTCTAAAGTAATGTGACCTTAAATTGGTACTAACTTAAGTTTTTAAAGTTCCGACCGAAATTATGATACACTATACTGTACTTGTTAGGATTCTAGTTCATTTATTGTGGAAACCGCATGCGGGTAATCCCGTGTTAGGAAGTCTTGTTAGTATTTCTGTGTATGCTTGAACGTGAAGTGAATGATACAAGAAATTAGAACAAAAGAGCTATGCTTCTCGCATGCTCAATTTGGTAGGTGGAAAGTGCTGGGAAAAAAAGGAGTTAACTGAACCTTGTCCCCTGGCAGACATGATAAAATCCACTTAAATAAGACCGCAACAGATCCCTCTGTGTGGCACTTATTTGACTTGTGGAGCTGATTTCAGACACAAGACAATGTTAATTCCAAGTGCAGCACAGCAGTACTTCATCCTATGCTTTCATTTGTAACTATTTTCTTTTTACCCAAATTGGGAGGTCCTCCTTACTGCATTTCAGGTACATCTACTGGTGAAAGTGGCTTAGCAAAGTAGTGGTTCTGTGTCTCAATTATAATTTTGTTTTACATTCATTACACATTACGGCAATCTCTCTAGACTGTATATAATGCGTTGCTGGTCCCTCTATTAGCGAAAGGGTAAACATTCTCCATATATATGTATTTTGTTAAGAGATCAATTGCAAGTAAGGTATCTTATTTAGGAGTCAGGTTAACTTCATTAGGAGTAATTCCCTGGGAGCAGGTTGATTGCACAATTATAAGGTCGGTGTGGCGGTAACTCCTATGCCTGTTTTTTATCCAATGCATCGGCAAAGTCCTGGTAAGAAACTGGCAGGCATGACAAGGACGTCTCTGTAGGTAGCCGGACCTCAGAGATAGTGCGAGACACCGGGAGACAGGATCCATGGCAATGTTGTCCCCAGGCTATCACTTGATTGGTCGCCCAATCGATCTTAGGGATGTGGTGCCGTAATCAGTGAAGTCCTAGGACCACTGGAGTCGAAGGAGAGCATATGACATAAAAGGACAGTGTTTCTTTGTGAAGTACCCCAACCGAAACCAGAAGCAGATTAGTCTCGTGAGTGATGGTCCCAGGTATCAGGGGTCTTTCGTCAATGGCCACTATTGCTAGTGGAATCTCCGTAATACGGAGAGGAATGGAGTGGAGTTCTGCAAATGCGTAGTTAATGAAATTTCATGCGGCTCCTGAACCCACAAAAAGCCTGAGTGAAGATGGATGCTGGTCCCCAGGAGAGTGAAACCGGCAGAAGGAGCTGTGAAGGTTTTGGGGAAGGAAGAATAGAAGAAGTTTCCAGAAAATATTCCTCTATCTTCACCGGGCATTGGGGTTTTCCTGATTTAGGACAGTCTCGGACACGATGACCCCCGAGCCCACAGTACAGGCACAGCCCACTGGTTTGTCTCCTAATTCTCTCCTGCTCAGGTAATTTGGTATCCCCTAATTGCATTGGTTCCTCATCTGGGCAAGGTGCAGTAAAAAGGAGTGTTGAAATGGGGAGCTAGCCGAATTGTCGGGGTTTTGGGAGACTGAGCTCGCTCGGTCTGTCGTTCTTGTATCCGGAGGTCCATTCTGATACAGAGGGAAATTAGTTCTTCCAGATCTTTGGGAATATCCCGGCAAGCCCCTGTAAGGGCAGTGCAGGGGTAGAACCCACCTGGAGTGTGTCCAGCCAGGTAAAAAATGTCCTGAAGCCAGCTTGAAATGAGTGACAGCTGTTGGTTTTGCAGGGCGAGGCATGTCTCATGATCTCCGAGTAGTTCTCCTTGGAGAGATATGACTCGCTCTACCTCAGCGGGGTCCATGTTTGGCCGAGCAAAATGTGACGGTGCTCGTCTCGAGTCAGGAGGCGGACCCGCAGGGCTGAGGTAGGAATACAGAATAACCGACCAGAGCCCGGAGGCAGAGTCCTGTAAGAGTATTCGTAGTCGGAAAGCAGGCCGGGGTCAGGGCTGGCAGCAGTGGTGCAGAGTCCAGGTGACAGGCAAAGGTCAGGGCAGGCAGAAGGCAGTGAGGTCAGGGTCACGGTCCGGGGTCAGCAACAGGGATTCCAAATAGGCGAAAGGGTAATGCGTGACAGTGAAGATCAATGGAGCTGCACAGAACATTGCTCGGCGACTCCCACCCGGAACTGCAGCCTTATAAAGCAGGCTGCCAGTACCCAAAATGGTCACAGTGAGCAGAAAGGGCAGGAGAGACAGAAAACCTGGACCGCAGTGAAAACCCAGCACGGATCAAGCAGAATCCTTACAACATGAGCCAGGGTTTCCACGAGCATCACCGGGTATATCCGACCCAGTGCTTGAGCGACGTCTAACCGTATGGAATGCGGCAAAATATTCTGTATCGCCACTTTGAAGCGATTAGGAAGGGCCGTCTTCCATTCCTTCATTTCTGGTACCACCCTGAACCCTCTCTTTGTGTCTTTTCGGTGTGGTCTCTAAGGAGAAATACCGGTCTGCATCGTCACGTCCCGGGTAGTTCTGTACTGCAGCCATGTGTTTCACTCCCCCTGGTGGCCAACCCCATCTCGAGATTGAAGAATTGGCCAAAACCTTTTTGGGCCGAGATTCTGTAGCACTTCTCTTTGAGTGGATCCATAGGGAGGATAGGGGTAGCTCGCCAGCCTCTTGCAGATATGCCTGGATCAGGGCCCGCACTACATCTGCGTTGGTCCCCAGTATGATGGGAGAAATTTGATGTTCCTGGGGCTCGGGGCATATCAGAGCCTTCACTTCCATGGGGTGGGTTTTGTTGGTGTTCAGCTGTGGAATATTCAACCGCACTTGAATCACACCATCGATTGGGTAGTCTTGGCTACTAAGGCCCCACAGTTTCATCTTATCTGCCAACTGCATAAGCAGATGTTTCAGATGCTGGTCGTAGAATTGTCGGTAGATAATGGTCACTTGCGACCCAGTATCCAGCAAGGCAGAGTAGTATATTCCATCCACTAGAATTCGTTGGATCGCCGCTGGCCCAACTCGACTGTTGGCGTCTGGTTGGGGTGCCTCTTCGGTGCTGCGCACCAGGGTACTCTCCGATGACGTGAAGGGCAGTTCCATCGTCTGTACTGTGAAGGCCATGGCCCCAAAAGTGGGTGGCTTTGGTTTTGGATAGTCCTTAGCAAAGTGACATTCTCGGTTGTAGTTGTAGCAGCAGTTATCGTGGGTTGCATTGAAGTCAGGATTAGGAGCTGGT
Source organism: Ascaphus truei (assembly GCF_040206685.1). Lineage (NCBI taxonomy): Eukaryota > Metazoa > Chordata > Amphibia > Anura > Ascaphidae > Ascaphus > Ascaphus truei. The sequence continues at coordinate 388,428,873 of NC_134483.1, read as the reverse complement.
CTCCTAGGCACCGAAGGGTTCTGTCGTGGAGGATCCTGGGGGGTGTGGTCCTCGGGATTCTTTTTTACACTAGGCTTCTTGGGACGTTTGCTTAGGTCTCCGCCTTAGACGATTCCTGAGATATCTTGGGAGTGTGGAAGTGTAACTGCACCTCCTGCTTACTTATGTGATTCATCAATTCTATAAAGCTGGGGGGGGATGTGGCCGAAGGGGCGCCTCGAATCATGAGGGCTATAGAGTGTGAGGGTAGAGATCCTTTCATGAGCTGTTTAAATCGGTATTCATTTACTGCAGTGACAGGGATAATTTTCTTGGAGAGCAATCCCCGTAAGGCCAGTTGCAAGTGTCAGGTAAACATGGACAGCTCTTCTCCCTCCTTCTGGCAGAGCGCATGGAACTGAGCCAAGACTTCAGCTTCGTCATCCTCGGCAGTATAGGCCTGGATGAGGAGCTCGACCAACTCTTGAGTGGTGAGTTCTCCTTCGGTCTCCCGGTGCATTCGCACAAGTTGAGCGGTAGGGGGCCGCAGACACTCGATAATTCACTGCCTCTTCAAAGCCTCTGAGCAGGACCATTGTATTGTATGTCTTTATTTATATAGCACAGATTCCCAGCAAGCTCAAACTCCCACACCCACCACATAATGAATATATATTTATGTCAACCAGAGAGCTACTGAGCGTGGCAATGGTATACAACAAGAGACAGGGGGTGCCCAATGCTGCATCCAATTGACAAAACATATATAATGAAATACTTCAATAATAATAATATTAAATACTTGGTTATTTAGTTAACCCTTTGGCCAAAGGCGTCATAAGATGTTTTGTCAATTGGATGCAGCATTGGGCACCCCCTGTCTCTTATTGTATACCATTGCCACGCTCAGTAGCTCTCTGGTTGACATAAATATATATTCATTATGTGGTGGGTGTGGGAGTTTGAGCTTGCTGGGAATCTGTGTTAACCTATGTCTGACTGCTAGCAGTCAATTGGAGGTTGTGGCACCTCCCCCCAGAGCTCACTCCTCCTCCTTCACCTTTTTAACTTGGAAGGTCATTTCACTTGCTGTAGGAACAAGACCCATTATGGTTCTTCCCCTCTCACAGAGGTAAAAGGAAGGGTTCACAGTGTAGTGTAGGACCTGCATTATTTTGGTTATACCTTGACGTTGGATGCAGGCTTATGACGCCTTTGGCCAAAGGGTTAACTAAATAACCAAGTATTTAATATTATTATTATTGAAGTATTTCATTATATATGTTTTGTCAATTGGATGCAGCATTGGGCACCCCCTGTCTCTTGTTTTATTTATATAGCGCCATAAATGTACATAGCGCTTCACAGTAGTAATACATATCATATAAATAACAAATAATATAAATAACAGATCATGGGAATAAGTGCTTCAGACATAAAAGTAACATTAAGGAAGAGTCCCTGCTCCGAGGAGCTTACAATCTAATTGGTAGGTAGGGAGAACGTACAGAGACAGTAGGAGGGAATTCTAGTAAGTGCATCTGCAGGGGGCCAACTTTATGTATCATGTGTCCATGATTATCCAGTGCTATTCATATGCTTCTTTAAGCAGATGTGTCTTAAGGTGCGTCTTAAAGGTGGATAGAGAGGGTGCTAGTCGGGTATTGAGGGTAAGGGCATTCCAGAGGTGTGGGGCAGAAAGTGAGAAAGGTTTAAGGCGGGAGAGAGCTTTAGATACAAAGGGGGTAGAAAGAAGACATCCTTGAGAAGAACGTAAGAGTCAGGATTGAGCACATGTAGGGTATGTTCCTTCCATGCTCCAAACTCTTCTTCCCCGATGGGAGTGGGTGATATCACGGAGAAGGCCTTGAGTTTGCGGTAATTGTGAGATAGCGAGGATTGCGCTAGGGTGTCCACCAGTTGTGGTATCACCCCCAAAACCGTGCCTCTGGTCGACAGGCGACTAGGGTGTTCAGGCCAGTAGCTATGGACTAGCGTCGGTCTAGTTCCGTACCTTCTGGGGATATAGGAAGGGTGTGGGGGTTTCAGCCCGGTAAGGCACCTCTGGTGTGGTTCCCTTACTGAAGGTTACTGTGGGTATGGGTAAATTCGGGTAGATTACCGAACAACTCGGGGCTAGGACTTCATGCCTCCTTGGGGTATAGGAGTGGCTTGAAGATTCAGCCTGATAAGATACCTCTGAGGAGGGTCCCGGACTTGAAGTTACCATTGGTATTGGCAAATCTGGAAAGATCAACGGACAGCCCGTGACGGGACAGGGCTTTCGGAAAATGCAGGGCCCAGGGGGAATATCTTCATGTATTTCGTGGCCGGTTGCCATTATAATAATGTTCCAGTGGTATGTAGGGTCCCACTTTCGGCCTATTTGCTGGACTTTAGCAAAACCGGGAAAGGGTCTTAGTTGGTCGCAGACTTTCTGTGGGGGGGTGTCGACCAGGACGTCCACCACAGCGAGCACGTGACGGGAAGATTTGTGAAATTCTAAGGCCCAAATGTGGACCTATTGCTTGGATGGCACAAACAAGTTTTTTCTCTAATATGCACTACTCTCTCGGGCACCCCAGGTCTGAATCTCAGCAGTGCCTCCAAATGTAGCCCCATTTTCCCCGTGACTAAGGGAACTACGTGTTCTGAGTACCTGTTTGGCGTATAGGAGGTCTAATCCTCCGCCAATGGGAGCCTGGGGTGATCGCGTTCTTTCTGGATACAGCACTTCCACCTGGGAGGGATCCTAGCGCTGCAGGATAACCCCTCACAGGAACCAATACAGTCAGTGAAAAAGGATACACACACGGGTATAACTAATTTATATTTAAGGAAAAGGAGGAAACCATGCGTCAGAACATTCCCTCTGTTTCCTTCTCCCATACCCCTTCCTAACTCTCCTCCTGCCTTCCTTGACTCTTTTTTCACTGTCTTGGAGGAGGATGTGTCACTGTTGATCTCCTCTTCTTCCTCTACCACTTGCCCTCTTGACCCCATTCCCTCCCATCTACTAAAACCTCTTGCTCCTACTATAATCCTTACGATCACACACATTTTTAACGCTTTCCTCTACTCTGGTACCTTTCCCTCCTCTTTCAAACATGCAACAGTTATACCTTTACTGAAAAACAGCACGCTCGACCCTACCTGTCTTTCTAAATATCGACCTGTCTCCCTCCTTCCTTTTGCTTCCAAACTCCTTGAATTCCTTATATTCTCTTGTTTGCTCCATTTTCTCAACACCTATTCTCTCCTAGACCCTCTACAATCTGACTTCTGCACTGCTCACTCCACTGAAACAGCCCTCACTAAAATAACTAATGACCTCCATTCTGCCAAAGACAGAGGTCATTACACTGCTCATACTACTCTACCTCTCTGCAGTATTTGACACTGTGGACCACCCTCTTCTCCGTCACATTCTCCATACTCTTGGTATTCGTAACAAAGCTCTATCCTGGATCTCCTCCAACCTCTCCCATCGTACTTTCAGTGTCTCTTTTGCTAACACCTCCTCCTCTATTGATCTCTCTGTGGGGGTACCCCAGGGCTCTGTCCTGGGACCTCTTCTCTTTTCTCTGTACATACTTTCTCTAGGTGACCTAATCACATCTCTTGGGTTTAAATATCACCTCTATGCTGACGACACACAAATTTACTTTTCAACCCCTGACCTTACACCTGCTGTATAGACCAACGTTTCTGAATGTCCCTCTTGCCAAGAAAAAAAAAGTGGTGTAATTAGCGCTACAAGCTATATTAATAAGTGAATCAAATAAACAAAAAATAAACAATTGTGCAACAATATAAACTAAACCTTAAAATTAATAAGGCAAGGCTGCAAGGAATAACTGACCCAAAACACAGTCAGTGAATCACAGAAAACAACCAATACAAACCGGCGCCTAAAAAGTCCAAAGTGGGTCTGTATAAAGTCCAAATGGATGGAATACCAAGAAAATGTATGTCCAATCTTGTACTTCCAGAATCCACAGCAAGTTGTTACGTGGCATAGGAAAAGCAAACAGAAAAAAACATCATAGTGCAAAACTGCACAGAGGTTATTGGTGGCTCCCCTTCCAGGGTGCTGCCATCTTGGGTGCAATCACGCATGTGCAGTGTGAGGCGTGCGAGGTGGCCATTAGGACATAGGTTTCGCAAGGACTGCAACCCCCAGAAGCAAATAGAGCTGCACATCACATGGCACACAGCAGTCAATAGGGCGCTATTATTCCCCTGGGGAGGGGAATAGATACATTGCACAGGTTAGGAGCACGTTGGTCAAAGCTGGGACGAGAAAGGGGTAAGGTGTGTAGGTGCAGGGTGTCTGTGGATCCCATCCTTCCGTTGTGGCGCTACTGAGTGCTGGAGTACCCGGCAGGTATCATCAAGTTGCCAAACTTTACACATGGTAGTTGCGGGCAGCGCTATCTCACACATTTGGGTGGGTTGCTACTTCTGGACACCACAAGTATATAGTGTATCTATAAGTATATAGATATATAGTGATTTCCACACCACGTTGCAGTCTCTTGTATCCAGATCAAAGGCAGGGAAACGTAGCGTTGATGCACAGGAGGGTTTATTTTCCAGGTACAAAGCAGGAACAGGGTTAACTTATAACATAAAACAGAAACAAAAACCTAACTCCTTTTCAGAGTTCTGACTAACACAGCTTTCCCCACTTTAGACACTGTACCTGCAGCTTCCCTTTGCAGTATCTCACAGGGCTGTCTGTGTGTGTGCCTTCAGATCGGCACAGCAGCAGCCCCAGGAAGCTGTCTGTGCTGCCTTTTAACCTTGAAGCTCATTAATTAGGGGTCAGGTGAGAGTGAAGAGAACACACCCTGGAAGGTGCTGGGTCCTATGTACCTCCCATCAAACACCTTTTGCTTCAATATATATATATATATATACACATACAGATGCAGCCACGAGTATTAGAACTCTTGCCTGGGAGATTCTGGGGCAGACTCACAGTAAATGCCTAAACATTGCCGCAACATTTCTGTGAGATTCTTAATGGCCCATCGGATTAACACAGCAAGGGTCCCTGCAGTTTCATTCAGTTTGAATGGGACTGCAGGGACCCACAGCTGTGTTAATCTGATGGGCCATTAAGAATCTCACAGAAATGTTGAGGCAATGTTGAGGCATTTACTGTGAGACTGCCCCAGAATTTTCCAGGTAAGTGTTATAATACTGGTGGCTGCATCTGTATATATATTGACACTAGCACCATAGTTTAATGAAAAATGCATTTTTGCCCCAGTACTCTTTCTTTAGCTCTAGTTAGGGTGACCAGAAATCCCGGTTTAGCCGGGACAGTCCCGGCTTCCCGACATTCTTTAAAATGTCCCGTTTTTTTCTGCTGTCCCGGATTTGACCATCAGAGCAGGGGGGGGGGGCAGCAGAGAGCAAGAATGCTGGCAGATAGGAGAGCAGGAGGAGAGCGGAGGCTGGGTCTGACTGCAGAGGGTGGGAGCGGGGTCTGAGCGGCAGAGGGTGGGGGTGAGATCTGAGCTGCACAGGGTGGGGGTGGGAGGGGGTGGGGGGGCTGAACTAGAGTCAGCGGAGCCCCAGACAGAAACACATGTAACAGGGTATGTCCAGCCATACCTGTTTCTCCCCACATAGTGTATCAGCTTTTTATGTCTCGTTAAGATCCTAGTATTAGCAGGTAAATCTGTTGATTTGACCCCCCTTCCTGCTTCCTCAGAAAGTTTAGGAAGGTCTGTGGTGACTCATGGCCTGTGTACAGTTCATGAGCCTGTCTCTTCCAGAAGTTTCTAGGGGGAGTAGCCAAAGTTAGAAGCAGTTGCTCTGAGCTCCACCTTGAAGAGAGAGGAAGTAGGAATCTGCCTCTGCAACGTCATGGTGTGAGGAGGTGGAAGAGCCCCTCTCTGATCCTGTAAGCGCCGCCGCAGCCGCCGCCGGATCCCGCCCGGCTGACACGTCACACGGCAGAGCCACTCACCCGCGCACTGCCAAGCCGGTGTGCGCATGCTCTGAGGTTTGCCGTCGGCACCTCCCTCAGGGAGGAATCCCGGCCGCGCGCCCGTGTGACGTCAGCGCTTCGTGCCGCGCATCTCGTACGCGCGCGTATCGCCCGGCATCCAATCAAGGGAGAACCCAGGAATGCCTCACCTGAATGCTGTTCAGCTACTTACCTTCCTGGTGCTATTGGAGGATCAGATCACACCCCTGCACGGTAATTGGATCCTTCTCCCTTATACACCTACTCCTGCCTTTCCTTCCCTGCTGAGCATAAACTCCTGTTTATGCATTGTGCTCACTGCTGCTGTTTCGTTGTGCCTTGTACCCTGCTTGCCTTTGACCTGTCTGTTCTCTCCTGTCCTGACCTTTGGCTGTTCTACGGATTCCCACACTCTCCAACGCTTGACCCCGGCTTCGTCCCTTGACCATTCTACCTTCGCAAACCCTGGACCTTGGCTAATGGATATCTACCATCCTCCACTCTCCAACACTGAATCACGGCAACTACCCTGATTACCCTGACCTCTCCAACCCTACTACGCTATACGACTTGGACTACGCATTCCGGAGCGTGTGGTTGTGGGTCGGTGTCTTTCCATCCCACCTCAGCCCCGCGGTCTTAGTCCTGTTTGTGGTGAGCGCAGCGTGAGAGATCCTTGGCTAGGGTGAAGGAGGGTGAGGTGATGGTGGGAGCTGTGTTTCTTCCCCATGGCGGGGTAAGCTTGCTCACTTGGGCTGGCCAGCCTAAGACCACCTGGAGCAGAGCAGTGGAGAGAGAAACACCGTCTAGAAGTCCTGGGATGTGTGAAAAAGACTGTGCCACTAAAGATGCTGTATGATGCCCTGAATAAAGATGCGTGTTCACCCAGACCTCTGCCTAGTTGTCAGTTACTGGGCAGGATGGAGACATCTGCAATGATGGGAACTGATATCTCACATCCTGGGATCCTATCACGGCTGAAGGCGCTGTTCCATGAGTGAGTAAGAAATATATCCCTAAAGCCTGTCCCATTGCCCATACCATCGCGCAGCTCAGCTTCTCCTGACACCACAGGTAGGCTTCAGCACCACACAGAAGCAGTAACCAGTGTAGTTCCCAGAGGAGGGGGGAAACAGGGTTACACACAGAATGGGGGTTGGGGTAGAGAGACACACACAGCATGGGGAGAGAGAGAGACACACACACAGCATTGGGAGAGAGAGACAAACAGCATGGGGAGATAGAGAGAGACACAGCATGGGGAGAGAGAGAGACACACACACAGCATGGGGAGTGAGAGACACACAACATGGGGAGAGAGACACACAGCAAGGGGGGAGAGAGAGACAGCATGGGGAGAGAGAGACACAACATGGGGAGAGAGAGACACACACACATACATAACATGGGGAGGGAGAGACATACACAACATGGAGAGAGAGACACACAGCATGGGGAGAGAGAGACACATCATGGTGAGAGACAGTATGGGGAGAGAGAGACAAACAGCATGGGGAGTGAGAGAGACATACACAGCATGGGGAGAGAGAGAGAGACACACAGCATGGGGAGTGAGACTCACAACATGGGGAGAGAGACACACAGCAAGGGGAGAGAGAGAGAGAGAGAGGGAGAGAGCATGGGGAGTGAGAGACACAACATGGGGAGAGAGAGAGACACACACATACACAACATGGGGAGGGAGAGACATACACAACATGGAGAGAGAGACACACAGCATGGGGAGAGCGAGACACACAGCATGGTGAGAGACACAGTATGGGGAGAGAGAGAGACAAACAGCATGGGGAGTGAGAGAGACATACACAGCTTGGGGAGAGAGCCACACACACAGCATGGGAGAGAGACACACACAGCATGGGGAGAGAGACACAGAGCATGGGGAGAGAGACACACACAGCATGGAGAGAGAGACACACACACAGGGAATGGGGAGAGAGAGACACACACACAGAGAATGGGGGAGAGAGAGAGACACAGAGAATGGGGGAGGGAGACACACAGAGAATGGGGAGGAGAGAGAGACATGGAGAATGGGGAGAGAGAGACACAGAAAATGGGGGGGAGAGAGAGACAGAGAATGGGGGAGAGACAGACACACAGAGAATGGGGGAGAGAGAGTGACAGCATGGGGGGAGAGTGACAGCATGGGGAGAGACGGAGAGACACACACAGCATGGGGAGAGAGAGACACACAGCATGGGGAGAGAGACACACACACAGAGCATAGGGAGAGAGAGAGACACAGCATGGGGGGAGAGAGACACACACACAGCATGGGGGAGAGAGAGAGACACACACACAGAGCATGGGGAGAGAGAGACACATGGGGAAAGAGAGACACACAGCATGGGGAGAGAGAGACACACACACAGCATGGGGGAGAGAAAGAGACACACACACAGCATGGGGATAGAGAGACACACAGCATGGGGAGAGAGAGACACAGCATGAGGAGAGAGAGACACACAGCATGGGGGGACAGAGACAGACGCACACACACACACAGAATGGGAAGAGAGAGACACACAGCATGAAGGGAGAGAGGGACACACACAGAGCATGGGGGGAGAGAGACACAGCATGGGGAGAGAGAGACACACACGCCATAGGGAGAGAGAGACACACACAGAGCATGGGGGAGAGAGACACAGCATGGGGAGAGAGAGACACACACAGAGCATGGGGAGAGAGACACACAGAGAATGGGGGAGAGAGAGACACACAGAATGGGGAGGAGAGAGATACACAGAGAATAGGGGGGAGAGAGAGACACAGAATGTGGAGAGAGAGAATGGAAAGGGTGGAACGAGAATGGAGGGATGGGGCGAGCGAGAATGGAGATTGGGGGGGAATGAGGATGGGGGAAAGAAAATGAAGGGATGGGGGAAGAAGAATGGAGGGATGGGGGGGAATGAGAATGGGCTGTGTGTTTGAGAAGGGAGACGGATAGACATAAAAGAGACAGCGCAGTTGATGTCATTTGTTTTCTAAAAATTTTTTTTAACGTGTCCCGGTTTTTACTTTTTGGAAATCTGGTCACTCTAGCTCTAGTTTTGCTTTTTGAAATTTCAAACCTATGTTTTGTCTTTCCTATATTTATAATAGATATTAAATGATATTGTTTGGAGGTACGCTAGCTTGCACTTGCAGCTCTGACATTGAACTATCAAAGATGCGGGAAAGCTTCGCTGACACAGTACTGTTCCTTAAGGCCAGGTCCCCAGTGGCTGTTGTGGCACGCCACACCCCAGTGGCTGTGTTTGGGCGCGCAAAGCGCTGTGACGCGTACGCTGGCAGGGAAGACAAGAATTTTGTCTTCCCGTGCCGCAACGCGATCATGTGGTCGGCGCACACCAATGGAAGGGCAGATATGCCCGATCATGGCCCCGCCCCCTTACACCCCTAGAGCTCCCCTACAGAACGCCAATCGCGGCTTTAAACTGTGCACGTGCTGCCAGGTCGCCAGGCACATGTGCTGCAGGTAAGACTGGGACCGTAGCTTAAGACAGCAGTGAATATATCACACCCCTCTCTGTCAAAGCTGACTGCACCGACACACTTTATTCGAGCAAATACCCGGTATGTACCTGGCAGATACCTGGAATGCGCCACTCCTAACCTCTGACAAGCCCCGTTGCATTTGCCTTCCCAGCCTGGGTTCATGCCTGGCTGATGGGCGGCTGATCTGTTAAATGATAATGATTAGGATTTAATAGGCTGCAATGCTTCGCGTGTCTACCAGATGGCATAAATTCATGAATTGTAATGCAGTTTATATATATATACTGTGCAGTATTGCAGCCAGCGGGAATAAAATGCTTCAATCCCTGCTTGGAAAATAACTCAATGTACTCGGGCAGAAAACAGTCACAAACCTCAATACACCCGGGTATACCCGAATTCGTGGGACTAGCCAAGCTCGAATAAAGTGTGTCGCCAGTGTGAAATGAAAAAAAGTAACATATAGTAATATAAAATGTAAATGTCAACTTTTAAAAATGTCAGCACTTATCATTTAATTTCTCTGACATTACAAAGCTTGAGCTGGTAACTAAATGTACGCTCTCTCCTAATGCACTAATATTGTGACTAATCAATGGCGATGTCTATATTTTATACAATAATAAATGATAACAGACAAAGGGCAACTGCTGTCATGGTAACACGCTTGGCAGGTCAGCACGAAGTGCCCAGACATACTGGGTAGTTATTAATATTGTTTCTCTGAAGATAATGGGTATTTAATATATGGTTTGTTATTCTGCACCAGGTTTCTGGTATCTCTTCAACTTCCTACCTACGCCCTCAGATTCCAGGGGAACAGACTCTGACCATGGCAAGCTGTTTTTGAACCTACAAGGAACCACACCAGCCTTGCACCACAATACCTTATTTCTGCTCTGACTTTTGTCCTTGTAGATTCTAAGCTTCTTAACCCATCCACCTTTCCATGTCAGTATGTGTAAATTTGGCAATATGTTGCAATAACATATGTTATAAATAATGTTATTATCCCTCATCCCTATTGTACTGCACTGCAATATATACAATATTTTTGTACTTTATAAATAATTATAGGCTAAAGCAGTAAAATTCCGAGCATTATTGAAAGCCCTGCTCTCTGATTGGTTAAAATTCCGGGCATTATACAATCAGTAATGCCCGGAATTTTAGCAGCTTGCAATGTGTAGTTTTCAATGTGTTTATTTCCAGCCAATCAGCTTTCAGAACAGCTGAGACAGGGCAGGGGATTGGTCAGAATGAAGTAACAGCTCTGAGACAGGGCAGGGGATTGGTCAGGAAGTATCAGCCATGGGTTGACTCCTCCCCCTCCTGAGCTGACTGAGATTTTCTGAGCAGATTCAGTTGAATTGGGGGGGAGAGTGTCTGCAAAGTTTAGTAAGTGGCTGCATTTTTTATTGTGTGTTTGTTGTGCTGTTGTATGTGTGTGTAGCAGCAGTTTGTGTGTGTGAGTAGAGCGGCTGTGTTGTGTGTGTAGAGCTGATGTGTGTGTGTGTGTAGAGCTCCAGTGTGTTAGTGTCAGCAGCAGTGTTTATGGGTGTAGCATGTGTGTGTAGCAGCAGAGTTTGTGTGTGTAGAGCTGCTGTGTGTTTAGAGCTGCTGTGTGTGTGTGTGTGTGTGTGTGTGTGTGTGTGTGTGTGTGTGTGTGTGTGTGTGTGTGTGTGTGTAGAGCTGCTGAGTTGTGTGTGTGTGTGTGTAGAGCTGCTGTGTTTTGTGTGTGTGTAGAGCTGCTGTAGGGTGTGTGTAGAGCTGCTGTGGTGTGTGTGTGTGTGTGTGTGTGTAGTGCTGCTGTGTTGTGTGTGTGTGTGTGTGTGTGTGTTTAGAGCTGCTGTGTTGTGTGTGTGTGTGTGTGTGTGTGTGTAGAGCTGCTGTGTTGTGTGTGTACAGGTGATGTGTTGTGAGTGTAGAGGTGCTGTGTTGTGTGTGTAGAGCTTCAGTGTGTGTGTGGTTTGCTTGTGTGTGTAGAGCTGCTGTGTGTGTAGAGGTGCTGTGGTGTGCTGGTGTGTGTGTGTGTGTATATGTAGTAGCAGTTTGTGTGTGTGTAGATCTGTTGTGTTGTATGTTGAGCTGCTGTGTGTGTCTGTAGAGGTGCTGTTTGTGTGTGTGTGTGTGTGTGTGTGTGTGTACAGAGGGGGCGTCAGTGTGTGGATATAGATATCTGCAGTGTTAGCGTATATAGAGGTGGTTTCATGTATTTACCATTTTATTTTAATAAAAAAATCTATATAACTATACAAAAGTGTCTATTATTTATGAAAATTCTACATTCAGCCTATAATAGTAATAATCCCCTCAGAAAAGGGCATTTTCTGGCCAATAATGCCCTGGCTGGGTTAAAGTCCCTCGGCTTCGCCTCGGGCCTTCAACTCTTCCAGCCAGGGCATTATTGACCAGTAATGCCTTGTTCTTCGGGGATTATTACTTAAATAACAACACACAGTCACTCGTTTGTCTACAAATTTCTTCATAGAGGAGAGGTATTGGTTAAGGTTTTGATTTTTAACTTGTGGGTTAAAATCTAGCGTCTGTGACATAGCCCTTTAGGCAAGTCATTTGGGGACATGTTTACTAACCGGTTCTAAGCTGTAAGGCACCTTACTGTCCATTTAAATTAATTAGCTGTAAGGTGTTATATGACTCAATGCTACTTGACCCTTTACCTCCCCTTCAACATACTATTGTGCTTGTGCAGTTCCAGTGACATTGCTTCTCTTTTCTTTTGCCTTTGGAAGTTGTCATGAGATAAACGAACACATCTGCAGCTATGCCAGAAGATCACTAGAGGAGGAGCAACTAGAAGAACTATATACAGAACTGTAAAATACTTTGGAATAAAGTCGTCGAGAAGCACAATATAACCTTATACTGAATGTCAATGTAGTGTATATTCTTGAGATGGTCTAATATACAGTAAAATATCTTCCTTCTTGGAAAGGTTACATTTTTGTCTGACTACTAAAACTTGTGCAATTTGTGCTGGCATGTACAGCTGTTCTAGAATTCAGTTGTCCTTTCCCTTAATACCTTTTGTTCCCAGGGCACAGGAACAGTTTTGTCTGATTTCTCAGGGGGGTACTTAAAATTCAAGCATTCCCTAGGCTTCTTGATTATCATGCACAATTCATTTGTACAATGGCTGTGCCAAGTCAAGTCTTGGCATGATGTCGGGGGAAATAAATTCTCATTGGTTTGCTTGTACGCTAGTAACTCTAGTTACAGACTACTGGACTGACTGAATTCATTCAATTTTGTCTGTAAAACAGAATTTAAAATAATGCATTTTTTTACACATGGATTGTTCAATTATTCACCATAAAATATTTAAAAGGAAAGAAGTTTGATGTTAACAAGAACATTATTCTTTGTTAGCCACTTTGCTACAACGTGTTGCTAACTGCAGTGAAAGAGTTATGGAACCTATATGTAGTCAGGTCCCCTCTGGCTCCCGGTTCCCCCTCCCTTACCTCTGTTATGGTCGCGGGTGGCGACGGGCTGGCCGGCGGCTCCCTTTGCAGAGTGCCGCCATGTTTAGTGTGTTCGAGCATGTTAGAGTGTCACGCGTGCGCAGAGCGTGCGCAGAGGGTGTTTGGCGGCCATGTTGGGGTTGGCGCGAGGTTCGCGCATGCGCAGTTGGTGTGTGGAGTCACGCGGCCATTACAGTTTGCACAGGTGCAGATAGTGCTAGCGGCCATTACAGCATCGCGCATGCGCGGTAGATATAGCACACGCGGCCCTAATGATAGAAAGGCTCCCAAGGGACTAAAACTCCCAGCAGCCCTAGGGGCTGGAGCCCAGGTGATGCCAGGTGATGCCAGGGAGCCAATGCAAGAGCCAGCTTACCCTGAGCAGAGAGATACATTGTTGCGCGCTGAGTCAGAAAGTCAGTAGGAGCTGGGACACAGACAGGGGAGGGTGTATATGTGCAGGGAGGCAAGTAGCCTCTGCACTAGGCCAGAGATCTCCCCTAGGCCCCAGCTAGGCCCTACTCACCTAATAGTGTGTGGTTGCTACAGGGACAAGCCCTTAGGTAGGGACCCTGCCCCTTTAGTAGTTAGTTATATCAGGGACACAGCCAGAACGCTGCGCAGCCCTGAAGGTTGTGGACTGGGACCAGACCCTGTCCAGTTACAGAGATGGTTTCCACAGTGGACAGTGCAGTGAAATAAATTGATGTTATAGAAAAGTGACCGTAATCAGTCACAGTGATCAGATTTACTGTAGCTAGACTTCTCATATCTGTGAATTCGAATGAACCTATTTGATATTAGAAGTTCCTGTAATATATTGTTTTGCTCTATGCAGCAGATTCTTTCAGTAGCAGGAAACAAGGCTACCGTCAGCTTTCCCGGGGACCCAGGACTACAATTTCTACTTGGGACCCCCCTTTTCAGCGGCCTTGCGAAACCCCCCACTTTCTGTTACAGTCCTCCTTCTCACACACTACCTTGCTCTGTCAACCCCTCTATTTCTCCCCCTTCTCACAGTACCCCCTTCTCACCTTCTCCCATCCCCATGTATTTCTCTCCCCCTCTCATTCAATAACCACCTTCCCCAATATTCACTCAATAACCCTCCCATCTCCAATACACACACCCAATACCCCCTCTCCCAAAACACACACAATTCCCCCTCCCACAATACACACACAATACTCCACCTTCCCAAATGCACCCACACACAATACTCCCCCAATACTACACCCAATAATTCCCCCTCCAGCAATAAACACACAATAAGCCCATCTCCCCAACACACACAATAACCCCGCAATACACACACAATAACCCCCTTACCCAATACACACCCAATAACTACACCAATTCACACACAATACCCCCACAGACACAAACTTCCCCAATGCACACATAACCCCCCAATACACAAACAATAATGCCCCTGCCCCAATACACACAATGACTCTCTTCCCCAATATGCACACTAATCCCCCTTCCTGAATAGACACACAATCACCCTTTCCCCAATAAATGTACAATAAACTCCCCTCCTCAATACACACAGAATAACCCCCCACCCCCAATATATATGTAACACCCTATCCCCACGGGAAATAGTGGTAATTGCGGTCACTGGTGCTACCTGTTAGACTTACAGAAGGCCTGAGCCTCCGCTCAATGGGGAGCCTGGGGCACTGAGTGTTCTCTCTCTTTCTGGTGCAGCGACTCCACCTATGAGGATCCCGGATAGCAGGATGGCTCCTCATAGGAAGACGTATACATTTATGGTATACCCCAATAATACAACACACCAGGATTATATAATAACTCTTTTACTGTGGTCCCCAGTAGGCCCAAATATTACCCACAGACACAATACAACAATAATAACAATACGAACGGCCTAGCCCCAATAATACCTAGGGTGCTTGGGCACCTATACCCAGTGTCCAGAAAACAACACTTCCCAATGAGTGTGTGAGGGCAGCGCTACCCTTCCCCTTTGCGTTGGTGCACATCCTTCCTGGTTGCGGTCCTAACCAGGGAATACTCCAGACAAGCTGTGGTCAGCGACGGAGTCCCATGGCGCGGGGTCTCCGACAGCAGCTCCTCACGCCTCACACCCGGATGCTGCACGATGCCGCTGCTACTGAAGAACTCCTCTGCTGCTTGGATCCTGCTCCGCAGCAATCCTTCACTAAAGTGAGATCCATAATGGTATGGCTGGCCCTGCACACTTCACTACAGTGAGGGGACTGCCTGGGGCCTAGGGGTGTATGTCTATGGGGTAGTCTGGGAGCTTTCCGGCTCCTCGGACACTACCGTACCTCACTCCTTGCAGGCTCCAGATCAACTGAACAAGGTCACCTCTGTCCCGCGGAAGAAATCTTGCTTCACAGGACATCCTCTCTCTATTTTTCTATACAGTTTGGGTGTACCAACATGGCAGCCACACCATCTGCATAGGAGTCCAATAGCCTGATTTGTGTGTACCAAGATGGCTGACGCAACTGCACTGTTTCTCCCAGCCATGGAGCTGATCTTCCCCCAGGAGGTAAGAAGGGGGACCCCTGCTACACTTACATACACATTAACTTACCTTCGGGGGAGGCCTAGGTGCAGAAGTTTGCCCCCCCCGTAGTCGCCGGGCATGGGACAATTGCTTCCCCTCCCCCCCCGTCATCAAATGCCATATTATAGTATTTTTATTTACTCTTCATTACTCACCCTAAAAACGCACGTATTTATAGTTCATGTAAATGCATACATATGAAATCAGGGGACATGGAAACTACTGTAAGACCTCATGCTTTTCAGGGTACAATACTGTCCTCAAGGCACAAAAGATCAAAATATAATTTTTAGTACCCAAGTGAAAGTGGTATGGCAATGAGGTGATGACTCTCAATATGTCTCCAATTCCATAATATTCAACAGCGAGGAAGAGGAACGTGTATGTATACAGTTTAAAGAGCAACCGGACCCTCCCTATATGAGTTTAACCATCTAAGGCCAATACTAAGCCCCCTGAGTCCAATCTGCTTTTTCTTTAAAAAGTTTTTTTTTTTAATGTTAAAAATAATAGTTGTTCTTAATCGCTAGCATCTGACGTTACCACGGTAACCTCAGACAGCACTGGGCTTCTGGGAGAGTTCCATTGTCAGCTTCATATTTCAACTGCTCATATCTCCTGCATGAAGCAATAAGAGAAAAATGAAAATATGAAAGAAATAACAATGAGAACCGACAGCTGCTTAAAAGGTTTCAAAGTACGCTTCAGCAGATCAGTATCCTGCCAATTATTCGCCTTAACAGAACAAACTCACATGGAAGTCATTGGAATCATTTAGTAACTTCCAGGAATTATGCCCTATGGCTTATTTGCAGTTCATTGGATGGCAATAGCTTCCAGTCAAGAGTAAACAGAAGTTGCATGATCTCAATCTAAAATAAAAACAGAATTAGATACAAGAGACGAGGCAACATTAAAAAAAAACATCACTTATAGCTGGAATTAATATGCTGAGCTATTTTAACTGTGCAGTGAACTAGCAGCTAATTGTTACGGGTGCATTGACTTTTACAAAATGCAGCTACAACACACATACCAGCAGGCTAAACATTATATGTAAAATATACATTTATTTTCATTCATTTAGTTTACTAGATGCACATTTAGGGCACTTTCCAATGCAAAAACACATAGGAGATTATTCATTAAGCTGCAATAGTGCCAACCAGGGCACTATCTCATTGAAACTCCTTTTCACTTCAATGAGAGTTTCTGTGCATTAGTGACGAAAACTCCTCCCACCGGAGGAAAAGGGATGCACAGCCGTGAAGAAGAATCGGAGGAAGGCTGAAGTGGTGACTAAAAAAAACTTTATTGTAGCATAGTGTAGTACTGGCGGATCCTCTAATGCGTTTCAGCCACAGCAGGCCTTTGTCAAAGGCCTGCTGTGGCTGAAACGCGTCAGAGGATCCGCCAGTACTACACTATGCTACAATAAAGTTTTTTTTTAGTCACTACGTCAGCCTTCCTCCGGTTCTTTTTCACGGCTGTGCATCGCTTCTTCCTCCGGTGGGAGGAGTTTTCGTCAGTTCCTGCTTGCCTCCGGTGGCACGCCGGGTTGCTGGTTCAGCTAACAGCACAGTCACCACCGGTCAGAGACCACCCATCGCGACGGAGGAGCTGCTTGATGGTTGGCGGTGCATCTGACTGCTGGAGGACTATCTACACAAAGGCTCGGCGTCACACGCTTCATGAACCGTGAGTCCCTCTATCTCAATATTATTAGTGCTCTAAGGTGAGCCAATTGCTGGGAGAGATTCTCATACTCACTTATTTGAAGTTTTGCCGTGACCTGTTACATGTATGGAACTAATAAGCAAGATTCAGCAACTTTCTTCTACTTCTTGAGCGCCTGGTTGGTTAACCCTTTGGTTTCCCGGTCCATATCTGTGCATTAGTGTCCTGATATGCACTATAGCAGCTTCATGTATAACACTGATACACTGATATGCACTATAGCAGCTTAATGGATAACACTGATACACTGATATGCACTATAGCAGCTTAATGTATAACACTGATACACTGATATGCACTATAGCAGCTTCATGTATAACACTGATACACTGATATGCACTATAGCAGCTTAATGGATAACACTGATACACTGATATGCACTATAGCAGCTTAATATATAACACTGATACACTGATATGCACTATAGCAGCTTAATATATAACACTGATACACTGATATGCACTATAGCAGCTTCATGTATAACACTGATACACTGATATGCACTATAGCAGCTTAATGGATAACACTGATACACTGATATGCACTATAGCAGCTTAATGTATAATACTGATACACTGATATGCACTATAGCAGCTTCATGTATAACACTGATACACTGATATGCACTATAGCAGCTTAATGGATAACACTGATACACTGATATGCACTATAGCAGCTTAATGGATAACACTGATACACTGATAGAATACATTCCCGAACTCAGTGGTAAAAATACTGCTTTGGTAATCACCTTTCTGATTCCAGTGTCAGCTCTTTGTGACCTTGGATAAGTCACCTTATCTCCTGGTGCCTCACGCACCAAAATTAGATGTAATTTTATTAAAGACTGGGTGAAAACACCCCAAGCCTTTTTCAAACGCCTGACCTGCAGATTTAGTGGTGAAGGAAAGTCAGTCTTCAAGTCTAATGTTTCAGGGAGACCTCCTACAATATCCTAATATAGAGGTGCTAAACTCCAGTCCTCAAGACCCCCCAACAGGTCAGGTTTTAAGGATATCCCTGCTTCAGCACAGTAGGCTCAATCAGAGCATGTGCGAAACCCTGTGCATGCGCAGTGGCCTCGGAGGTCCGGGGGCCGTTACAGAAGCGCACATGCGCAGTAGGGTGACAGGAGCGGCGGCCATTACACAGAGGGCTCCATGGGGACTACAGCCCCCAGAATGCATAGGGGTGATGTACCACATGGCGCGAGGCAGCCATTCGCGCTCCCGGATTCCCCTGCACCTTGGATACATTTGATGCGCTGCGAGCCACGCCAGTCGGAGCTGGGACAGGGAAAGGTGAGGGTGTGTGTGCAGGGTGTCTGTGGCCCCTCCACTAGGCCAGACCCCCTTATGGGCCCTAGCTAGGCCCTGATTCTCCTGAAAGCTAGTGGCTGCTACAGGGACAGGTCCTTAGACATGGACACTGCCCCCATTAGCTGATCAGTATCAGGGATACAGCAGTGACGCAGCGCAGCAGTTGCGGACTGTGGTCTGGGACCAGACCACCCCAAATAGACACAATATTCATAGTGGGACCCACCCCACGTGGAGGCGGACGCCATCGCTGACGGCAAAGGTGCTGGATCAGACGGGTCTAACATCAGCTGTGGTACCAGGTGTTGGAGCACCTGGCAGGTATCACACCAGCTATCTACAAGTGCACCAACATTCTACTGTGGGCAGCGCTGCCACACACACTTGGGGGGGGCATGCCTATGGTGGGCTGGACACTGGGACACTGGTGCCCCTGCACCCAAGTACTGTGGGAATACTGTGTGTCTGCATATATATGTATTGCATAGCGTTGTTGTATATTATACTGTATGTGTTCTTAGTCTGTGCCTAGTAAATACCGTTATGCCATACTCTGGTGTGTGTTACTGGGTATATTGTCCTGTGACAGGGTTTTCTAGTATTGCTAGGATCCCTCATAGTTGGAGGTGCTGTCACCAGACGGATCAGGTACACCCCAGGCTCCCAGCAGCAGAGGTTAAGGCCTCCTATGAGCCTACAGGTAACAGCACACCACACATAGTCACCCTAGACATAGGGTAAAGGGGGCTACATCTATATTCAATATGAATTTATCTTGTCTGTGTAACAGGGTAAGTCCATTCTGCCTGTCTTTCCCCTCTCTGTTATGCAAGTCTTGCTAGCTGCAGGCTATGACAGGTTAATTCTGTGGGCTTGTGACACCCCTTCATGCTCCTCTCTGATGGACAGAAGTAAGGTGGTGACTCATGGCCTGTGTAAGCCTATCAGGGATAGGTATAGACCCTGAGCCCAACCCTTCTGCTTCCTGATGAGGGGTAGTGCCAAATTTACTCAGTCCTGCTCTGGATGAGGAAGAGAGCAGTAAGGCTATGAGTCTCTCCCATCGCGGGATGAGCGTGTCCCACCTCCAGCCCCTGGGGCTGGGGGAACATCTGATTAGACCAACAGATGCCCTGTAATATCTTGGGCAAGCATCATCCAGAGGCCTGGAGCATCGGAGACCCTGCAGTGCTGTATGAAGATCATCTGCAGTGATTGTCTAAAAAAGACCCTTGTTCATCATACTCCTATCTAAGGCTGCACTTATAGTGCCGGTGACGGCAGCACGATGCCACGGCAAAACAAATGCATTGCCGCCGTCACATGCGCTTATAGTAAGCGCGGCGTGCCGAAGCGATGGATTGGTCGCGGTCGCTGGAAGTCATCTCTATTTGATTTTCCAGTAACCGTTGCGTTGCCTGGCCGTCGCGTCGCTGGCACTATAAGCGTAGCCTAAGTGTCAGTCCCTGGGCAGGAGGGAAGAAGTATGCAATAGTGGGGGCTGATCTCCAAACACCCTGGAGCCCACTACTGCTGGAGGCGCAAAGCACCCTGAGAAGAAGCTCAGAGAAAGAACCTAAGCCTGTCCTGATCTCCCACCATCTGACCCTAACAAGTACTCGCACCACACTATAGGTAGCAGAAGCTGTGTATCTCCCACTGTGGGGGGGGTGGGGGGGGAAGTGCTACATCTGTTATTGATCCTTCTGCATTTCATGGAAGTGAAGCATATGATTTTTACATAAAAATAATAATAATAAAAAGAAAAAATCAAATAAATATATATGTATACTGTATTGTCCTTTTTGACAAATACCCTTATATGTTTTTTTTAATGTTTTTATAATGTATTCTTAATGTTTTCAATAGTATTGAATATATACTGTACATCTAATATTTTTTATATTTTTTTTAAATTAAAATTCAAATGAGATTTTATGACAAATATATTTATTCAACACACAGATGAAGTATTATGTTCATATTTTCAGAGGATGGATATATACTCATTGTTGGTTTGCAACATTTATATTTTTTACTAATTTCTTGATATGTTGTCTTTCTCCCCTTTTTTCTTTGTATGGGATTTACATTCCTAATGGATTGCCACAATGTTTATTTTTAAGTGTCATTTGATGTATGTATGTGTAACGGGTATTCCCCCACCCAATAGCATATGGTATGTGTGTGTGGGGAACCTAATGTTACCAGGTGTGGTGCTTTACCTGTTAGGCTCACAGGGGGCCTAAGCCTCCGCCACGGGGAGCCTGGGGCACGTATAAATAATAGGAGTAACCTCGTACTCGGTGCAGTGCCTCCACCTGCGATGGCTCCCACCAGAGGGGGAGTGATCCTCGCAGGACAATTTATATATATCACACACAGCATCTAAAACAACCAATAATTTTACTGTGGCAAACGTACTTAATCATATATATCAACAGATGCCCCTCTCTAGAGGAGACACTACTACTGCGTCTCGCAGGACGCTACCCCCTTTAACCGGGTGATCCCACCCCGTGTCCAGTAACCCCACACAATATGTCCTCCACCCTCAAGTGAGATAATATATGTGTGACTGCGCAGCCACTATGTCTTGTATGAACAAATGGTATAGTTGGTGCCCTTGAAGATTACCTGCCGAGCACTCCAGTGCCCGGGCCTGCCAAGGAGCTTCACAAAGGATCCTGATGACGAGTGAATACAGGAACTACCGTCCGGGGCGATCCCACCCGGATGGCTGCTGCAGCCGCAGCGGAGGTCTGAGCCCAAACCTCTGGATGGACGCGCAGCGTCCGCTGTGTCCCTAACTGACTCTGGATAATAATAATGGGGCAGGATCCCTAACCTGGGGCCTGTCCCTGAACAACACAACACTACTGATGACTCAGGGCGATCTGGGGCCTAGGGGGCTGCTGGCCTAGTGCAGGGAGTCACTGACTCCTGCACCCTACCTCCTTCTCCTAGCTGCTCCTGACGCCGACTGCCTAACGTGCTCAGAGCCCGTGAAATGTATCCAATCTCCCCTGCAGGGAGATCCTACAGCCCTATTGGCTACCTGGCGTCACCTGACTCTGCCCCTGTGCACCCTGGGGGCTGACTCTTCTTGGGAGCTATTCTCCCTTGTGGGGGCCTCGCGCGCACTTCCTTTGCGCATGCGCTAACCTCTGTAGTGGCCGCCGGCTACCGTGACCCATTGCGCATGCGCAACTACATTGAAGATGGCGGCGCCCCTCGCGGGAGCCGCCGCAGCACCAGAGTGCTCCTTGCTCGTCCCCCACCCTCCAGGAACGCCGGCGGGGCTGCCGCTTGGCTCCGGCAGCCCCCACCATCAGCGGAGGTAACGGGGGTCACGGAGCAACTGGGGGGACCTTGCTACATCCTCCCCCTGGTAAAATCTCCAACGTCCGCGCTTGGGACACCACTTAAATACTATATACAGCAATTATATAATAAAAATGCAGTTCAATTATATAACTTAGCACATTCGCATTGACTTTATACGATGTTGCACAATTCTGTGAGCATCACAATCACAGATTGGATTTTGCTCCGAGACCACTGCTGAGCCTCATAATGGGGTGCCCCAATTTGATCATAGGTTACCCGATTTGGAGGGTACCTGACTCTTTGGCTCCTTCGGAGCTGTTCTTCTGCAACTCCCTCGGGAGAGTAATAAACACAATCCTGAGGCTCAGCCTCTTCCCTTGTGGGAGAAATGTCTCTGAACAGTCTCTGTTTGGCACAAAGCACGGGCTCTGTGGATCCAAAGGCTGGCCTGTTGGTGCCACCTTAGTAGGCATTGGCCTACGGGGCCCTTTACCCGTAGCTCCTCCGGGAGATGCCCCTTCTGTGGAATAGTCCCTTTGAGAGGGTCCTTCCATAGGGTCTTCAGGAGTTTCAGAGTGGGTTTCGTTATTTACAGTCTCTTGACCCATCTCTGTTAAGTCGGACTCACCGTTGAGCGGTGTGGCTAGTATTTCTGCTCCCTCATCTCCCACTTGTGGAATGGGTAGAAGATGGTTACGGTGCCATACCTTTACCCGGCCTTCAGTGTCTTTGATGCGATAGACCAGGAGGCCAGGCATCTGAGATTCTATTTCATATACACAGTCTCTCCATCCGGCTAGTTTGTGTTTTCCTGGGACTTCCAGATTCCGAAGCAACACAGCGTCTCCAGGACGAAGCTCATGATATTTGACCTTATGATCGTATCGCCTTTTATTGTCAGCGTTCAGCTTAGCTGTAGACTTCTCAGCCTGTTGATAGGCCTGCTGCAAACTGTCTTTAAGTCTTTGCACGTATTTGAAATGGGTAGCATTGTGTATCCCATCCGTCGAGACTCTAAGAAGTACATCCACTGGCAATCTCGCCTCTCGCCCAAACATGAGGAAGTATGGGGAGAATCCAGTTGACTTGTGTCGGGTACAATTGTACGCATGCACCAGGGCCTCCACGTGTCGACTTCAGTTTTCTGAGCACTCTGTAGAGTTCCGAGCATGTCCAGTAAGGTTCGATTAAATCGTTCTGGCAGCGCATCTCCTTCGTGGTGATACGGGGTCGTTCGTGATTTGGCGATGTTCAGCATTTTGAGCAGTTCTCAGATCAGAGTGCTCTCAAAATCCCGACCTTGGTCTGAGTGAAGGCGATTTGGAAGACCGTAGTGAACTAAGTACTTCTCCCATAATATCTTCGCCACCGTGATAGCTTTCTGGTCTTTAGTGGGGAAGGCCTGGGCATACCGGGTGTAATGGTCCGTGATGACCAGCACATTGCATATTCCTCAGCTATCAGGCTCAATGCACAGAAAGTCCATACACACAAGGTCCATTGGGCTAGAACTCTTCAGGTGGCCCATGGGTGCTGCTCTGGTAGGCAGGGTCTTGCGTTGTATACACCGAGTACAACGGCGACAGTGGCGTTCTACGGGCTCTCGCATCTTGGGCAAGAAAAAGCGGTCTCTGACCAACCCAAAGGTCTTCTCTATACCGAGATGTCCATGCTCATCATGTAGGGACTTCAACACCATGTATTGCAAGTTCTTAGGGAGGACTAGTTGTCGTCTATCCAGGTGGTTGTGGTATTGCACCACCCGATAGAGTAAGCAGTTATCGATTTCGAATTTGTCCACTTCCCGCATGAGCGAGGCCACCAAGTCGTTGGGAGCATGCTTCAGAAGGGCTGGATTCTTCTTTTCAACGGCTTGCCTAATGATACTAATGACAGGATCTCGTATTTGGTAGTCTACCAGATCTTTCCACCGTAGCACTTTGTCATGAGTTATGTTCATCCCTTTTGGATCGCAGTAGGCAGCTGGGATAGCCTGCGACTGGCATCCGAAGGAATCCGCAATCCGTAATTCTGAGAAGGCCACTTGATCATTGACGATGGCGGCAGTGCTACACATAGCTCGCACCCCTGGTCCTGGGAGTTCTTCGCATTCCTCATCATCTTGAGTAGCACTTAGCCATGGCCGTCGGGAGAGGGCATCAGCCCCGACATTCAAGGGTCCCAGCTTATACTTCAGGGAGAATCGGTAATTGTTCAGGGCTGCCAGCCATCGGTGTCCTGCTGCATCCAATTTGGCCGAGGTATTGATGTACGTGAGGGGATTGTTATCCGTCCTTACCTCAAACGTAACACCGTAAAGGTAATCATGGAGTTTCTCGGTGATCGCCCACTTGAGAGCCAGAAACTTCAACTTGTGGATGGGGTATTTCTGTTCACTGGGTGTCAGACTGCGGTTGATGTAGGCTACAGGCCGAAGGCCCTCGGGGTGCTTCTGGTGCAGGACGAGACTGGCATCCACATGCAGAACGTATGGTTGTTCTGGATCAGCATACGCAAGCACCGGCGCTTCGGTCAGGCACTTCTTCAATTTCAGGAAGGCCTGTTCACACTCAGACGTCCTTTTATCACCAAACGGTTGGCGGGCCGATACGGCCTTCCTCCCTGTATCTTCGGGGTATATCTTCAACAGATTGTTCAGGGGTTTAGCTCTACTAGAGTACCCTTCCACGAAGCGACGGTAATACCCACAGAACCCCAGGAAGGATCGTAGTTCCGTGACATTCTCGGGACGCGGCCAGTTCACGACCGCTTCTACTTTGGCTGGATCGGTGGTGATTCCTTGAGCAGACACGATGTGCCCCACATAGGTCACCGAGGTGTGACAAAACCGGCACTTGTCTAGGGACAATTTCAACCCTTCCTTCCCAAGACGGTCTATCACTTTAAGCAGCCTCTCTTTGTGCTCTTCCAGGGTCCTTCTGAAGACAATGATGTCGTCCAGGTAGAAGAGACACTCCTGAGGCTTCATGTACACGAAAGTCTTCTCCATCAGTCTTTGGAAGGTAGCAGGGGCCCCACATATACCTTGAGGCATACGTGTAAATTGGTAGAACCCCAGGGGGCAGACAAAGGCTGTTTTCTCCTGATCCTCTGCATTCATGGGTACCTGATAGTACCCGGATCGTAGATCGAGCACGCTGAACCATTGGCTTCCGTTCAGAGCATTCAGGATCTCTTCAATGCGAGGAAGGTTGTACTGGCCCGGTATCGTACAATTGTTCAGGATTCGATAGTCGACACACAGTCGTACGGATCGGTTCTTTTTCCTCACCACCACTATGGGAGAGGCGTAAGGGCTCCGAGACTCCGTCAAAATCACAGCGGTCTCCATTTCTTGCAAGACGTTCCTCACATCGTCCACATCCCTAGGGGCGATGCGACGAGAGCGTTCCCGGAACGGAGTAGCATCACTCAGTCTAATGGCATGTTGAGCACTGCGACTGCACCCCACATCCATCTCACTCGTGGAGACTACCGTCCGTCGTTTATTCAACTGAGTTGTTAGCCGCTCTTTCCACTCAGTGGGCAATGTCGACTCACCGAAGTTGAAGTCCAGATCGAATAACCACTCATTCGCTGCCGCCGCATTCACCTGGGGCGTTGTTTCCACAGGGCTGACCGGATATATGCAACCCAGACTCTGTCCGGCATCAAGTTCCATCGGGAATGGGGAGATGTTCTGCACATATACGTAGGTTCGTAGAGGGATTTTAGTCGTCCACTCCCTCACCTCGGGTAGTACACTATACCCTCTCTGAACTTCTTCCTCCGGGGTACTCTCCAGAGAGAAAAGCTGATCATTCTCATCTCGCTCGGGATAACAGCACCAGACGGCCATTCGTTGCACACCCCCTGGTAATATGGTCGTCAGTCCGCGTTGACGATTGTAGAGATCCCCGTGACGCTCCAAGGCATATACCCGGTTGCACTCCTCTCGTAGGACGGATCTAGGAGCGAATTGGCCAGCGGCAACTCGTTGGTCTCTTTCAGGTATGCTCTGATTACAGCTTGTACTATATCAGTATTAGTTCCCAAGATGATCGGATACTTGCACTGGTCTTGGGGCTCCGGGCATACCATTGCCGCTACATGCATGGGGTGTTTCTTGCCGGTGTTCAATTGGAGTATTTCCAGTTGAACCCTCACAATCCCATTGATGGGGTAGTCTTCATTACTTAACCCCCTAACCTTCATATGTTCGGCCGACCTCAGGGGGCAGTGTCTAAGGTGCTGGTCATAGAACTTGTGGTATATAATGGTCACTTGGGATCCAGTGTCCAGTAGGGCAGATGCATAGATCCCTTCCAGTACAACAGGCACGATGGCCAAGGGGCCTACTTGACTGTAAGCTTCCCTTGGTAAGGCGTCATCACTGGGACCGGAGTTAGAAGGGACATCTTCGATTCCAGTAGGGGTTTCTGGGTCAGACTCTGCCATTTGTACGCGGCAGACCATTGCTCGGGCTGAAGTTCCTCTATCGGGAGGTTTTTCCTCCGGAGGATCCTCCCTTTCTGGGCAATCGCTGGAGAAGTGGCCCTTCTTCCCGCAGTTATAGCAAACTACTTTGCGGCGTTCAGGACGACCCTTGTACGTGGGAGAGGATCTCTCTGAGGTACGTCCCTTCCCGGCAGGTGATTTGTGAGGCACCTCCTCCTCCTGGTTGGAAGATTTCTTACCCTTTGGGGCGGAGTGAAAATAGGTGTCCCCCTTGCTGGTATCCTTGGTCTTTTTGGATTCATGAAAATGTAGCTGCACCTCATGTCCTCTGATGTGATGCAACAATTCCATGTAGCTGGGTGGTACAGCAGCGATCGGGGCGGCCCTCATCATTATAGCTATGTTGTGATTAGGCAACGACCCCTTGAGTAACTGTTTGAATCGGTACCGGTCCACTTCGGCGACTGAAATTATGTTTTTGGACAGGAGGGTCCCCAGCGACAGCTGCAGTTTGCGGATGAAGGCAGACAAATCCTCTCCTTCTTTTTGGCGAAGAGCTTTGAACTGGGCCATCAGCTCATCCTCGTCGTCTTCTCGTGTATAGGACTGAGTGAGCATTTCCACCAGTTCCTGGGCCGTAACTTCTCCTTCCACTTCACGATGTGTCCGTACCAGTTGGGAGGCTGGGGCTCTGAGGCACTCATCCAACCTCTGCCTTTTGCTTGCTTTGGAGCACGACCACTCCGCTATTGCTTGGAGAGTATGGTCCCTCCATGTCTCGATCCCTTCTTCTCCTGAAGGCGTCGGTAGAATCCAAGAAAAGGCCTTTAGTTTCCGGTAGCTCTGTGCTTGGGTCGAGATGGTTACAGCTTCTACTAGTTGGGAGGCTGTCATATTCAAGGAAAGACCTCCACTAAGGGGCTGACTACTATTTCCAATCCCTACGCTAGGCGTGGTTGGGGGACTGCCTGACCGTGTATCAGGGGTAGGCGAGGTGGGTCGACTCCCCGCCCAGCTGCCTACTCCTCCTACATTGCTCGGAGTGAAGGAGACCTTAGGGGGACCTACCCTGTGAGGAGAACTGGTGGACGGTTCTTCGGGAGCCTGGGTATCAGGATATATCATGAGACAGTCCTCTGCGGAAGGCTCTGGTAGGTTTAATACATGGGGAACAGTCTCTGAACATAGGTCGCGTTCGGTGGCCAGGAGGTAGGTGGTCCCCCGGCCGTCAGCATCAAGTTTGTAGTCTACCACCCGGGCGGTGGTCAGTCCTGGACAATTCCTTACTTGCCTGCGCACTGCGAATAAGTCCGTGTCGTTTGATACTCCCGCCACTGCAACCACGCGTCTTGGGAACATGCGGCGCGCTAAGGCCCAGTCATGGACTTCTTGCTTTGATGGCACAGACATGATGGCAGTTAAATCGGACAATTTGATATGGAATAGGGCACCCCAGGTAGAATCTCAGCAGCGCCTCCAAATGTAACGGGTATTCCCCCACCCAATAGCATATGGTATGTGTGTGTGGGGAACCTAATGTTACCAGGTGTGGTGCTTTACCTGTTAGGCTCACAGGGGGCCTAAGCCTCTGCCACGGGGAGCCTGGGGCACGTATAATAATAGGAGTAACCTCGTACTCGGTGCAGCGCCTCCACCTGCGATGGCTCCCACCAGAGGGGGAGTGATCCTCGCAGGACAATTTATATATATCACACACAGCATGTAAAACAACCAATAACTTTACTGTGGCAAACGTACTTAATTATATATATATATATATATCAACAGATGCCCCTCTCTAGAGACACTACTACTGCGTCTCGCAGGACGCTACCCCCTTTCACCGGGTGATCCCACCCCATGTCCAGTAACCCCACACAATATGTCCTCCACCCTCAAGTGAGATAATATATGTGTGACTGCGCAGCCACTATGTCTTGTATGAACAAATGGTATAGTTGGTGCACTTGAAGATTACCTGCCGAGCACTCCAGTGCCCGGGCCTGCCAAGGAGCTTCACAAAGGATCCTGATGACGAGTGAATACAGGAACTACCGTCCGGGGCGATCCCACCCGGATGGCTGCTGCAGCCGCAGCGGAGGTCTGAGCCCAAACCTCTGGATGGACGCGCAGCGTCCGCTGTGTCCCTATCTGACTCTGGATAATAATAATGGGGCAGGGTCCCTAACCTGGGGCCTGTTCCTGAACAACACAACACTACTGATGACTCAGGGCTATCTGGGGCCTAGGGGGCTGCTGGCCTAGTGCAGGGAGTCACTGACTCCTGCACCCTACCTCCTTCCCCTAGCTGCTCCTGACGCCGACTTCCTAACGTGCTTAGAGCCCGCGAAATGTATCCAATCTCCCCTGCAGGGAGATCCTACAGCCCTATTGGCTACCTGGCGTCACCTGAATCTGCCCCTGTGCACCCTGGGGGCTGACTCTTCTGGGGAGCTATTCTCCCTTGTGGGGGCCTCGCGCGCACTTCCTTTGCGCATGCGCTAACCTCTGTAGTGGCCGCCGGCTACCGTGACCCATTGCGCATGCGCAACTACATTAAAGATGGTGGCGCCCCTCGCGGGAGCCGCCGGAGCACCGGAGTGCTCCTTGCTCGTCCCCCACCCTCCAGGAACGCCGGCGGGGCTGCCGCTTGGCTCCGGCAGCCCCCACCATCAGCGGAGGTAACGGGGGTCGCGGAGCAACTGGGGGGACCTTGCTACATATGTATGTATTGTATGTCCTTATTAATATAGCGCCATTAATGTACATAGCGCTTCACAGCAGTAATACACATGGTAATCGTAAATAAAACAAATATAAATAGCAGGTCATGAGAATAAGCGCTTCAGACATAAAAGAAACATTAAAGAAGAGGAGTCCCTGCTCCGAAGAGCTTAAAATCTAATTGGTAGGAGGAACATACAGATACAGTAGGAGGGCATTCTGGTAAGTGCGTCTGCAGGGGGCCAAGCTTTATGTATCAGGTGTATAGTGTTAGCCACAGAGCTACTCATATGCTTTGTTAAGCAGGTGTGTTTTAAGGTGGGTCTTAAAGGTGGATAGAGAGGGTGCTAGTCGGCTATTGGGTGGAAGGGCATTCCAGAGGTGTGGGGCAGTAAGTGAGAAGGGTTTAAGGTGGAAGAGGGATTTAGATTTGATTATATATATATACACACACACACACATACACATACACATACACATACATATATATATATATATATATATATATATATATATATATATATATATATATATATATATATATATATATATATAGTGCAGAATAAATGAGTTCTTCAGTATTAGGTGATACCTTTTTTATTGGACTAACAATTTATGTCATAGGACAAGCTTGTCCTATGACATAAATTGTTAGTCCAATAAAAAAGGTATCACCTAATACTGAAGAACTCATTTATTCTGCACTATCGCAACTGGACTAACACGGTTATTTTCTGCTTTATATATATATATATATATATATATATATATATATATATATATATATATACATCATAATAGGTTATCAGACACTGTTACATATCACCACTATCATAGTGCAGATGTGTGTATGCCAAATGATCATCATAGTTAGTGTGTATTAGTGGAGTAGGTTAGTGTTATATGTCTAGGTTTTCTTGTTATATTATGCTTTGTGTATAATAGTCTATTGTTTAATGCATCGTAATACCCATTATCTAGTTGAGCTAATTAGATGCTCAAACAATAGGAGTATAGAAGGCAGCTCGAATAGTTGTAGCAATATAACTCCTGACAAAGCGTCTTTGCGACATGCGTTGAGTCGAGAAGGAGGTAGCAGTGACAGATACTGGAAAGTCCAATACCGGAAGTGACGTACACATACAGTACGTAGACAGGTCTCCTGAGCTGTCGTTGGATCCCTGAGTGCTGGCCAGTGAGAACCTCGTGGCTACATTCAGGCCTCCCTATGTTTCCCTGTTCACCCTCCTTGTCCTATTTTTTTATGTGTGGAAGCAATTTGTGAAATGTGAGCGTATCTCCCATCTTTTACATCAAATAGATTCTGCCATACTACTGTACACTATTTGTATCCTTATTTCTTTCTATGGTTCCCTAGATCACACAACATACCCACATCAAACTTGGAAGGACGTTATACCGTTTTGGCATATGTGAGTGCATAAGATATAGTTTACAGATGCACCTTATATTTTTAAGAACTATTCTATATTGCTCTTTTTATATATTTTTGTTTCCTTGGTTGGAGTTTTATGCTCCCCCTCACACTGAAGAAATCACTAGAATTAGATGTAAGTTCTTTAGGGCAGGAACCTGCAAATATGTATCGTGCCACACAAAGCACATTATCTGCGCTTCAGCCAGTTTTGCAGTTGCACATTCTATTTTGTGTCAGAAAATGTTATGATTGGAAATTTCCATAAAATAATAAATCCTTATAGTGTGTGAAGGTTACACAGGTTAAATACTGGGAGAAAGATTTACATTGTTTGCTAATGAAAATACTTCACCCAGAGACCAGTGTGATGAAGAATGAATCAGCACAACAGTTTGGTGTTGAAAAGCAAATAGTTGCACTAACGATGCTTCATCAGGGCTTTCCCATAGTTGGACCGAAAAGTTTGATTTCTCTGCATCGTTAATGCAACTATTTGCTTTACAACACCAGACAGGAGTGCTCAGTCATTCTTCATCACACTGGTCTCTGGGTGAAGTATTTCCATATTTATTTTATGACCCGTGCACTTGTTTGTTCCTTTTTTGCTGTGTTGAGGTATGCCTACTGTATATGTCCATTATTTACTAATAAAATAAAGAAACTATCCTCTGCACAAACCCAATACTACAGTATAATGCCCTAAGGAAGATTGCTATGAGACTGAAACGTCTGCTTGGAACGCAACTTCCTTATTGAAATCATGGACTTTACACAATAAACTTGTAAATTATATATATATATAAAAAAAAAATTTGCGGTGTGGTAATTCCACTATAAAGTTACAAGGTGTAGTTGTAAAATATGAGAGTGACTGACCATGCAGCTCTTTGCTCATCTGTAGTCTATCATTTAATGCTGAGTGAGCTTCCATCACATTTAATGCTGTGCAGGTCTGCTTAGAGAAGGTACTTACAATCAAAATAAAAAAAGAAGAAACAGTACACTTGCAATGTTTCTCTATGTTCAAATGCAATCATCATTTGTTTGCAAATCTTTTGGATGTGAAAAAGTGTAAAACAAAAAGTTAGTTTAAAAAAATAAAATGTATCCATTGCTAACACTTAAAGTGGTTGATTACGCATTATAAAAAGGGTTCTAACCAACCACAACCAGTGTATAAAACCTGTATCTTCAAATTAAATTTACAGGTGTTGGTTTTTTTATCCCTGGTAACGGAGTAGGATATTTATGTACCAATGTTTCAGTTGGGAGATGTTGATAAATCTTTGTAGAAGACGAGTGCAGAGGTATAACTAGGGAGACATATATTGGGGAAAATAAACCTTGGCTTTTATTCAGCCCATAGTTTTAAACAATACAGTTTAAGGCAGCATACGAACAACACAGGCATATCCCTTTGTAAGGGCTAACTCACACTTCTCACTCCCTATCTGCAGGGCTGGGAGGCTAGGCCTCTTGTCAACCTCTGACCCAAAAGTCCAAAGAGGTACCTAGTATCAGAGTGCTCTTTTCCACAGTCCAGGGTCTGGGTTGGTGTTCATGGGGTGATTTCTCCGAAAGGTTCCTGCACCCCCTGGGTCCGGGGATAGAGGGTCTGGCTCACTAGGATCTCTCTCTGACAGCAGCCACTTCTTTAGTGCTAGAGAGATCCCCTGCAGTTGATGAGCAAGGTGGAGACTGGCCAATTGTCTGTAGCTGCAATTAACCAGATCCCTGCTGGACTCATCAGCCGGATACAGGTCTTCTATTTGGAGCCCTTTAGGCCGTGCATATAGTGCGGGCGACGGCGACACGACGTCGCCCAAAAACAAATAAATTGCCGCCGCCGCCGCGTGCGCTTATAGTAAGCACGACGGCGACAATGCGACGTCGCGTCTCCAAATTTGGAAGCTCGGAATATTTAATTTTTCAAGGGCTGTCGCCTCATGTGACAGCCCCTGAACCAATCAAATGCCAGAAAGCCCGCGCCGCCGCTGCAAAGCGAAATATAACTTTCGCTAGCGGCGATGGCGACGGGTGACATCACCCGTCCCGTCGCCCATCGCGGGCACTATACGCGCGGCCTTAGACGGGGGTTAAGGCCCTATCCCAATCAACCTGAATAATTTTGGCCAAACAGTTGTTTGTTCATAAACATCCGTCGAATAGATGTTTGCACTGATAGAATGGAGAAACGGACAGTGGCCATTCACAGACCTGACAATGCGGATTTCTGTGCTGTGAGGATAGCAGAAACAGATGGTAACACCTGGGGAAATTATGTTGCTGAGCTGTCTTTGTAGTTTACCTACTTGGAAATTATTGTCAACTGTGCCACCATAATGACGTTGCTTAACGGGGTTCAGGAGGCCAGAAGTTGACAAATTATACTTGTCTATGTCCTCTGCTAATTTTAGCCTCACACTTTGAGCAGACAACTGTTGCAATATCCTCAGTATCAAGATGAAATACATAATACATCCTCACACCAGAATAGATCCTGGAGATATCATTTCCCGGAATCTGCTCTCACCAGATACTGGAACAGCAGTAGCATGTCTTTATTTAATACTGCTAAATCACAGCATAGGTACAAGCAGCATTGATGGAGGTATTCTTGCCAGTCTGATCCAATGGCAAACAGAGAACATTATTCAAAAGAGCTTGCAGTAAATCACTTGATGTTTTGTTACAATATGACAGGCAGTGAAAGGGGCATGTACAGAATGGTAATCATGAACAGCAACAGCAATTAGTGCAGAGCATGCAATTAAAAGCTGAGCCCCAAATTCTGAGGATAAATGAGCTTCCAATATCTTACTGCTATGCTAAACACATCCCTGTGTTCCCTTAGGTGGTGGGTGTGCTGCTGTTTCTTCGTGGTTACACCGTGACTCCCTGGTGTATGTAGCCAAGCCACCTGTGCTACTGTAAGTGGCTGTGATTGCTAGAAGTTCTGTGCACTCGTGCTCACTGGCTTACACAGAAGAATAACAGTCAGCAGAAATATAGAGGTGTGTAGCCCAAAATACTCTATTAAGTAATGTCCTGTAAGCATGGTTAATAGCAGTTTAAACTCTACAAAGTCACTGGGCAGAAAGCCAGGAAATGTTGCTCCAAGACAATTCCTCTCAAACCGCTCACATTGACTGTTACACTCTCAAAACAGGGACCAAACCAGTGCCATAAGAACCACAACAGAGATGTATAAATTAGCATACCACTAGAAGATGTTTTGTTCTGTCAGTTTTGCTGCTGGTAGATTTCTAAAATAGCCCTCTAATTGTCTGTCTAATCGCAGAGAAATCTGGAACAGGCCTCTATACAATATGTTTTGATGATGATTCCCTGTGCTACAGAATGAGTGAGATCAAAATCTTCTTCGGTGTAGAGAAGCAGCTAATAAAAGCCATCAATAGCCAACTATTGGATACATTGGCATTTAAACATAGACATTACAATAAATTATTTTACTCTCTACACCAGGGTTACGCAAACTTTTCCGGTGCGCACCCCTGTCTGCTCTACACGGCCACTCGCTTCCCTCTCCCCCCCTTTGCTCAACCCCGGCGTCAAATGATGCTGTGTTACCAGGACAACGCGTCGCGAGAAGTTAAGTGTTTTATAGAGGCCTTGCGCGGTCCCCCGGCATTTCATTGAAATGCCTGGGGGGAGAGCGCGGGACCTCTATAACTGCCGCCCAGCCCCCAGAAAATGTAGTGCCCCCCAGTTTGCGCATCGCTGCTCTACACCCTGTAATCACGTTTCAAGTTAAAGTGATGTATACAGGAAAGAGTATTCATACAAGAGTGATGCAGAAATGGATTAATAGCTCATTTATTTATACTATTTGGAATGTTGCATGAATATAATTTTTTCAAAGATGTTTTTATAGTGGTGTAACCTTTCTTGCCCGGCTCTAGAGGAGTTTACATCGAGTGTAATATATTCATGGCTGTGCTCAGCCTCTCATACCTTTTCAGGATGCTGGATCCGTGCAGACTGGACGTGGATATGCAGATAGAATAATAATTGGAGCCAGAAACTTTTATAGAACAAACAAGAGCTTTATTCCCATCATTAATAATGCTCGCCATACAAAAAACAAACTTCACTTCAGCCATTAACTGGTGGCAAATAATATGGTGACCGTGACAGGGTAAACAAAAGCCACCAGTTATACTGTATGCCTGGAAAACCTATGTCTAGTCTGCAGTGCAGCACTGACTAGGTTAACTTCAGCTGGGAACCTCAGGATAATTAGTTGGATCCCAGCTGCCTAATCAAGGTGTGTTAAAACCCAGGCTGTAGACAGAGGGAGGCTGTTGATGAGAGAGGAGTAAGCTGCTAAAGTGATTCCTGAAAACAAGGTCTGATAAACAAAGTAACTGAATTATAAACTGTCTGTCTCCTGCCTGAGTTACACACTGTCTGCTAAAGAGAAACTGTTTCGTTTTGTTTTTGCTGAAGAAAAGCTATTTTTGTTTTGTGTGTTGTATATCTGTTAAGGCTAAATAAATAAGCCTTGGCAAGAAACCCACGTGTGTAGTTGCATGTACCCTGCAACAGTGACTCTGTGCTTTCTTCCCATGATAGCTCTCACTCCTACGCTGGGGAGGTACTCCTGCTTGTTTCCCTTCGTAATAGATAGATTTGCAATTTCCTGCATAGTGTCAAAAGTGCCCAATCTCAAGTGGGCCTGTGGTGGGAATACACTCTGTTCTCGGGGACCAGTATGCTGTCATTCTGTGTGTTGCCTACCTCGTCCATGCATATTGGATTGGGAGTTTACTAAGGACCTTCTGATCCAATTATGCTCTGGAGCTACTACTCTGAGAACTCCTATTAAGTAATGCTCACTCCTCTTGCCAAATTAGAAGAATTATTGGCCATTATTATACAGTAGGCGCTAACCATATAGGGCATGTTTCTTAAATGAAAACAATAAATGGTGGCAGGAAAGCCTTAATACACGTAACTATACACACAAACCTATTTACAGTTCTCACAGTGAGACTTCAGTCTGAACTCTGAGGAACCTGTTTCTAGAACATCCGGTGAAGCTATATATAAAGTATACCCTTCTATCCCCTTATGGTGATACTGCTGGTCACAAGACATACAAAGGAGTGGCTATACCTATCTGCATAGTCATCCTGCACTACATAATGGGGAGGGGAGTAACCCGAGTGATACAGTTAACCCACACAGTTAACCCATTAAGGCTGCTAATCTCTTTTACTAACTAGTAGCCCCAAACAAGGGCTACACACTGGGCTTTATTATTATTATAATTGTTTTTTGGTATAAGGTCCGATTTGTATTTTGTGTTGTGTTGGCTCCGGCCGCAATAAATACTCTTTATTGAACTGCCTTGGCTGGTGTTAAGATGCCTTGATCCCGGTGTTAAGTTTCGGTCTCCCGTGATACCTGATCCTTGAAGACTAAGCTTTAGAGCCCTACTATAACTCAATCAGCACACTGGGTAAAGGGGATAATTCTATATGTGCCGAAACTTTGGTGCATATTAAATTACCTTCAACGAGTTTAGGGCTGCTTTTGTATTATGAATCTTTTAGGTAGAGCTGTGCAACATTTTTAGGCTCAATGGGGATTTTCATCTAAAAACCACAATATCCGTCAAAGCGGCTGTTTGGGAATAAGGCACCCGGTGAATAAAACTTGCAGGGCTAAAACACAGTTTTTGGACAATCCCACCGCTTCATAAAAAAGGTAGTTTGGGTGCTCATTTGCACACCAATGTCCAGACTCTTGTTTAGGTGTAGTTTAAACACTACATGATGTTTGAAAGATATGAAATGTGTGGATGCAGTCTTGAGTTATTGGTCTAACAGTCCAATCTAAACCAGAAGATACTTTATCTGCCTGGCAGGATCTACAAGTGTTATGCTGGGTGCCTAATCAAGGTCACTATTAAGAGGTCCAGAGCACTGTTCTGTCTATACCAGTATCTCCTGTGCTAGTGATAAGGAGACTGAGGTGTAGATCTCCTTTCAAGCTCCCCAGGAACAGAACATGAAAGAGATAGCACATGTTGCTCTAGATTATATAGTGAAGGGAAGTCTCTTCAAACAGGATATGTCTCCTTATTGGATCAGATACCAGTCAATCTCTATACATGACATACTCACTAAGCCTGTCAGTATTGGCACATAATTACTTGTTACTTCTTGGTTATGCAGACAATACAGCTGGGCCAACCATGTACTTACCTTGGGATTTGTACTGGGCTTAGCCTGAGGTTTTGTTTCAGGCATTAGCTGCATACATGGTTTATCACTGCAGAAACTGCACAGTACACTATCAGAGTAACCTAAATATGATGACAGGGATGTTAACAAACTTTTTTTGCATTATGCAAAAACACTATGGGTTACATGGAAAACACTCCCCTATTCAGAGAACCTTAGGAAAGCACATTTGTGTCTAATTTTCGTAGAATCAAAGCAGGCACGTCTTTGCTTTATGCATGGTTAAATGTGTTTATGGAATCCAAACAGCTGTACTTGCAACTGAGATATCCCGTTTCAGGTGGAAGAATCTAACAGTATGTGTGTTGAATAATTAGAAGGCAGCTTGGAGCCCCTCAGCGACAGGGCTCATGACCGCTGGGGCCAGGCTCCCTCCTCTTCCCACCTAACCCCCCCCCCTTGCGGGGTCCCCTCACCTGTAGCGCTAGGATGCGCATTGCCTCCCCGTCCCGGACGGCTGGATACTGCTTCCCCTCCTGCCTGCATGCTCCCCCCTCCCCCTTTTCTTCCCACCATGCCACGGGGTGGGGGGGGGGGGGTGCTTAGCGGATTTAAACTGGCAGGGAGCAGGAAGGCAGTCTGGCACAGGAAGGAACTCCCGCCCACCCGGCCCTTTGTGTGATAAACGTGACAGAATTTAATTATATTATGTATGCTGTATTTTTTCCCCCTTTCAGAATGTAGATAAAAGAAAGACTTTGATGTTGACATACCTGAGGTGGACATTTTAAAGGCAGGTGTTGCCTTCATCACGACGGCTGTTGGGGGGGTGAGTGCACGGTAACCTTGCCAGCGGGGGCTCTATGGTGCAGATAACCCCTAAAGCCTTCGGGTGGGGAGCGAGTGGGCAGGGCTCATTTGTGCGTGATTCCGAGCCCAGTATCGCTTAACAGCCGGGCCAACGGGCGCCCGGCTTGGTTGGTGTGCGGGCCATGGTTGGGGTGCCAATGGCCTTTACTTTAGAATAAAAAAAAGGCTAATTTGATATATTTACTGTACATAGTCAGTATTATATGTAGCTACTTCCATCATAAGAGGAAATAGTCTGAGTTGGATAATAGGATAAATTATACAGTAGGAATAGTCAAAAGTCAGCCTTGATGGAGCCACCAAGAGTATTTTATTGGGTTGCAAATACTGGTAGTATGTAGGAGAGAAAATGAGAAGGAACAACGTACAATCACAAAATAGAGGACAAATACAGGCTCGGAAGATAAGCAGAAGAATTGTCTGACATATTTAGGGATTCCGGTTTAAGGTTTAACCGAAAAACACAGATTGATCATCTTGCACTTCTTATTAAAATGAAGACAAAACAGAAATGAAGCATCATTTCCTATTTCACCTCTTGCAGCAGCCCGGCCATAGATAGCAGACAAAGGCAGCACAAGGATAGTAAGGAAAATAAAGTAAGTGCACTGAGAAAACCAAATTCAAATGTGGGTCATGTTTCTTTCATTGTAAACACTGATACATTTTTAAAACCAGAGACAGAACATAAAACACAGACAAAGCTCAGTTTTTAGCACATCCAGTGAGACTCATACACGGTACAGTGCCTAAATATATATGTATAAATATCTAATAAGTAACATGGTCTTTTAGTTTGACATTTTTGGCCAAAATTGTTGTAAGCCCCTGAGCCAACGCCAAGGCAGACCACATATCAGGGGTCCCTAACGCTAATATAAATTCTTAATAACCTGTGTAATAACAGGAAGAATGATTTATAGTAAATCTGTCAATATTAGTTGCAAAGTTCTGAGTCTGACTGAAGCTTTTATTAACCTGTACATTACCAGGAAAAGCACTCTGTATTAGAGATGTCACAGCCAAACTGCAAGCAGGCAAGTTCCCCTGAGTGGAAGATGCTATGGAGTGAGCCCATAACCATTTAAATGTGGGAGGGGGTGAGCTTAAATTAGGAAGGAGGTTGCCACCCTCCAATCAGCCATGACTAGCTGGACAAGAATTGTAAAACATACTGGACACCTAACAAGCTC
Source organism: Ascaphus truei (assembly GCF_040206685.1). Classification (NCBI taxonomy): domain Eukaryota; kingdom Metazoa; phylum Chordata; class Amphibia; order Anura; family Ascaphidae; genus Ascaphus; species Ascaphus truei. The sequence goes on along the minus strand of NC_134483.1, from coordinate 388,390,057 downwards.
CTATTGAACCCCCAAAATGACCACAACATATATATAAGCATATGAGTGTCACAGAGGAGTGCTACTGAGCATGGCAATATATATTTTTAAAACCAGAGACAGAACATAAAACACAGACAAAGCTCAGTTTTTAGCACATCCAGTGAGACTCATACACGGTACAGTGCCTAAATATATATGTATAAATATCTAATAAGTAAAATGGTCTTTTAGTTTGACATTTTTGGCCAAAATTGTTGTAAGCCCCTGAGCCAACGCCAAGGCAGACCACATATCAGGGGTCCCTAACGCTAATATAAATTCTTAATAACCTGTGTAATAACAGGAAGAATGATTTATAGTAAATCTGTCAATATTAGTTGCAAAGTTCTGAATCTGACTGAAGCTTTTATTAACCTGTACATTACCAGGAAAAGCACTCTGTATTAGAGATGTCACAGCCAAACTGCAAGCAGGCAAGTTCCCCTGAGTGGAAGATGCTATGGAGTGAGCCCATAACCATTTAAATGTGGGAGGGGGTGAGCTTAAATTAGGAAGGAGGTTGCCACCCTCCAATCAGCCATGACTAGCTGGACAAGAATTGTAAAACATACTGGACACCTAACAAGCTCCTATTGAACCCCCAAAATGACCACAACATATATATAAGCATATGAGTGTCACAGAGGAGTGCTACTGAGCATGGCAATATATATTTTTAAAACCAGAGACAGAACATAAAACACAGACAAAGCTCAATTTTGGCCAAAAATGTCAAACTAAAAGACCATTTTACTTATTAGATATTTATACATATATTTAGGCACTGTACCGTGTATGAGTCTCACTGGATGTGCTAAAAACTGAGCTTTGTCTGTGTTTTATGTTCTGTCTCTGGTTTTAAAAATATATATTGCCATGCTCAGTAGCACTCCTCTGTGACACTCATATGCTTATATATATGTTGTGGTCATTTTGGGGGTTCAATAGGAGCTTGTTAGGTGTCCAGTATGTTAAACACTGATAAACACAGATTTTTTTTAAATAAAAAGAAACCACCAGAACAAATTACCCCCCAAAAAATTAGACCAGTGATTTTCAACAAGGGTTTCGCGGGCGCCCCTCAAGTTTTTTTTTTTGTGGTTGACAGGAGGGGAGAGCTGTGACAAGTGTCCCTGTAGCTCCCCATCAATGGCACACTTGTGGCTTTCCAGCTCCCCATGCAGCAGCAGCCCGGAGGTCACTGTAATCCTCTCCCTCCTCCTGTGGTGCTGGAAGTTGAGTCCAACTTTCATCCGACCGTAGAAGGGAGCTGCGGAGTTCCCAGGGTGGTGCAGAACTGGCACACTACTGGAGACGTCACCCCAAGGTAAGATTGTTGGTGCGTGTGTGTGGTGGAGGACTGAGGGGAAGAGAGAGAGAAGGAGGCAATAGAAGTGGGAAACGAGATAGAAGGGAATGTGAGGGGGGGAGAGAGAGAGAGAAGGAGGCAGTAGAACTGGGAAACGAGATAGAGGGGACTGTGAGGGGGAAGAGAGAAGGTGGAGTCTAAGTGGAGAAGAGTGAGAGAGAGTGTAAGGCGGGAAGAGGAGGGGATATAAGAGAGTAAAAGAGAACGGGGGATTGTAAGGGGGGGGGAGGAAGGGGGAAATAAAAGGGGAAAAGAGGGTTGGGGTTTTCCAGAATTTCACAATATAATTCTAGAATTCCTTAACAAAATAAAGGTTGAAAACCACTGCCCTAGACATATTCAATAATATTGCTGTTTCTTTGGTGTGCTCGTATACAGTAGCTAGCAGGAAAACAAGATCTCTCTTGTTTGTGAGTGATGTCTCTCTTGGCAGGAAGTCGGACCACTTGGTTTGACCCAGTACTGGTAGTGCTCATTTTCTCTCCCTCAAAAAACACTGCTGGCAAATAGTTTGAACCTTTACATGACAGTGGTGGTAGAGATCACTGACCTTGCATACACTGTACAAGTAGATTTAATTTCTGTCTCTTCCCCTTACATTCACATAACCGTGGGCTTGTCACAATCTTTCTGAGCCTAAGCTACAGTCATATGTTTCAGTTGTAATATATATTTATATGGATTTGTATTATATGATTCTGTTTTTGTGATAGTCTAATTAGTCTAGTAAAGTCAACGGCACATCTGGTGTGATCTTACCATGACTAACTTGAATAACATTTTAGGGGCAATGTGAACAGTGTTTTCATTTCTACTTAACGTCTATACAGTATTGCCAAAAATCTGGTAATTATTTTATTTCTGGTTTAATATTTTACTACTTTATGGTTACAAATGTAAATATTTGTATACCATACAAAACACATTTTTTTTTTTTAAACAATACTTGTGCGGAGGCTCTGGAGTGTGGTGTCTTCCAAAAACCCAGATAAATATATAAATGATATTCATAAGAAACATCCATTGCATATGAAAGGACAAAAGTGCAATAGGCAATGAACATGCACAAGCTGAGCTGTTGGAATTAATGTCATTGTTCTACTGAGGTTGCTAGAACATCAGAGTGCCACAAATAAACTATAAGGATTCTAACCAATGAGCCAGGTGCACAAACGTCTCTACAATATACAGTAATTGTAAAGTGCGTTAGCATTGAATGAAATCAGATGCATGCAAGTTAACCAACTTCTTATTAGTGATAAAAATTAGTGTAGTTGCATAATTCTGTGTTTCATACTTCAGCCAGGAAACACAGAATTATGCCAGTGGCATGCAGTTATACCTTCACATTGGTTATTCCCCTACTGCTCATACAGTATTAGCTTTTTAACTTCACAATGCAGATAGTTGTAGGTTGTGATACCTTTTAAAATAACAACATTATAGTTCTTCATAGATGAAGTGTACACAGTTTTATTATTATGTTTTATTTGTATGGCGCCCACATATTCCACAGCACAATGTGGGAGGGAGGACAATAATATAGTACGGAGTACATATGTGTTGAGACAATAGGAAGAAGGTCACTGTCCCAAGGAGCTTACAATCTAGGAAGCAGCGAGGGAAGACATCAGGACTCTGAATATGTGGTTCTAGGATGAAAGTAAATGAAAAGAGCCGAGTGGCCGCGATAGTAAGGGGCAACAGGACAGGCTTTTGGTCTCTTGCATGAGCTTCGGTTCTTGGTACAGCGCCTCCAGCTTCAGTGGGCTCAGGCAGTACCCGAGACTACCACTCCTGAAGCACTTCCATACCCCATGCACACTGACTTATCACCACAGGGGTATAGTAGAACACAGATTCTTTATTTGCATCACTGCATTAGATGTTGCACAGCGTGGTTACAGGGAGGGTCTCAGAAGATTCCAGGCTTCTGGAGGATGCATGCTCTCTCTGAGTCTGGAGCCTTAGATCTTACAGACCAGTCAGCCTTGTGGCCTGACTGGCCTCTTACACTCCCAGGAGGGGAGGAGAAGGAACTCACGTCCACTCCTTACAAAGGGTGAACACAGACTAACTCACTAACCTTTGGCTCTGCCTCTTCCTCAGGAAGCAGGGGCGAGCTCATGATCTGTACCTATCCCTGATAGGCTGCACACAGGACATGAGGCTGCACACAGGACATGAGTCATCACCGCACTCCTGTCCATCAAAGAGGAGCACAAGGGGTGTCAAGAGCCCATAGATTTAACCTGTTACTGCCTTCAGCTAACAGGACTTGGATAACAGGGATAACAGGGGGAAAGAAAGGTATAATGGGACATACCCTGTTACATGTATGGTAGGCGAGGCTCTGTTTGTGCATGGTAGAGAATTCTGGAGTGGGGTGTGATACAGAAAGTCTATGAGGTGGGAGTGAGGGGAAGAAATGAGAGGTGAAGAGACATAGATCAAAAGCAGAACATTGACTGCATGTAGGAGAGTACTTGGAAATTAGGTCAAAGATGTAGCGAGGAGCGGTATTATGCATAGTGTTGTAGGTGAGCGCAAGTATCTTGAATTTGAGTCTCTAGAGTACGGGTAATCAATGTAGTGACTTCCATAATTAGTGCGCTAGTGAGGTAAATGAACCTGGCAGCAGCATTTAGAATTGACTGGAGAAGATACAGATGGCAGGAGGGAGACCAACTAGAAGCAGGTTGCAATAGTCCAGTTGGGATATGATGAGTGCATAAGAATTTTGGTGGATCGTTCTGTGAGGAAGGGACGTATTTTAGCAATATTTCAGAGGTAGAAAAACATGATTTGGAGAGGTACTAAATATGTAAAATGGAGAGGGAGGAGTCAAGAATGACACCTATCTAGCTTGGTGTATCAAGTGAGAAATACGGAATACGTGTAGAGTTGGGAGGGAAAGTACATTCAGTTTTGACATGTTAAGTTTAAGATAGTGATTGGACATCCATGAAGAGATAAGTTAGTGACACGAGACTGGAGAGAAAGGAGAGAGGTCAGGAGAAGGGAGGTAGATTTGGGTATCATCATCATAGAGGTAGTAGTGAAAACCGAATGCCTATTAATTTACCAAGGGAAGAAGTATAAATGGAGAGGTCCTAGAACACAGACCTGGGGTACACCAACTGTGAGTGGGAGTGAGGAGGTGGAGGTGCCATCAAAGGAAAAACTAAAAGTGCAGTCAAATAGGTAGGATGTAAACCAGTAGAGGGCAATGTCACAAAACCTCTGTCAGTACAATTGAAGAAAAAAAAAACCCTTATAAAAGGTTGACAGGAAACGAAATAGAAGAAATGTATCTTTAGGAAGGGTAGAGATGTTTTCCAAATATGCACGATCAGGCATCATGTTTTTGCTTGTCATCTGTCTGTAGTATGGTTACAAAGTGCCCAGAATAAATTGTGAGCTGTGGGCACTGGAGAAGCACAATATTTGCTGCATAAAATCTCTCTTGAAGGCTACAGTTACTGTATTTTTTAATTGTACATTTTAAAATATATATTTCTTGTGCAAAATAACGTATTTATTTTTCTAGTATAGAGAACATACTGTAATGCAATTATTCAGTCACCATAGAAACATGTCGAACAAAGCTTAGGTATGAGTACCAAAAGTTAGTGTTTTGCATGGGTTCACTGAGAGCTGGACTGGTCCTTACAGACCATCTACAGTAGAGGCAACTCTTATTCGAACAAAAACCAGTGGCAATTCCCCCAAAAAAACAGGAAACACCCAGGTACATTCTGAATACATGCCTTAAACTTTCCTTAAACTAGCCCCAGCATTTCTGCATTGATTAATGGCCTATCAGATTAACAGCGGGGGTCCCTGGCAGTCCCATTCAAACTGAATTGGACTGCCAGGGATCCCTGCTGTGTTAATCCTATGGGTCGTTAGTCAATGCAGAAATGCCTTAAACGTGCCTCAAACTAGCCCAGAACATACCCAGCACATACCCAGCACATACCCAGAATGTAACCCGGCTAGTTTACGGCAAATGTTAGAATAAACGTTGCCTCTACTGTACTCTACAATGATACCATGTTCCTATTTGATGAATAACACTAAAACAAACTAGTGTAATATGTACAATTTATTATGGGAGGTAATGTAGCCGTTTCTCAATAAATGAAAAAAAAAAAAAGAGAGATCTACTTTCCCACAAAAGCCACTTATGTAGAAAAAGCTACAAAAAGCGGCCCTTGTGTTGGTGTCTGGAGTGCACATTTGCTTCTTACAGTTGTATATACTGTTTTGGAATAAATATGGTATGTTGGAATCCAAAGTCAACAAAAACTGTTACCAAAAAAGACCATAATGTAAAAAAAGAGCCAGAAAGTATGATGGCTAACACCGCTTCTCATTTTTGAGTTTAGGAAATAAATTTAAAAAAATTGCCTTACATGTCAGTAAGCAGGATGCGGATATCTTCAGCTCAACACCCCTCTGGTGGTTACCATGTTAGTTGTCGGTGCTAGGGTTCAAGCTAGGGCAACAATATGATCACTGAAATCTTCTGGGATCCACATGGCCAATAGGAAGCCACAACGTCATTGGCTACCACTTCCGATTGGTCAAACAGTGGTGGTCATGTTGTAGTCACCATGAGTCAAGGAGTGTGATAATTATCTTGGTAACCACCTGAGCTGAAAGTGGTGCGGTTCAGCTTTGGAGACTGCCCAGGTTCCAATTACAGGTAGTCCTCGTTACCCAACATTTCACTTTACAACGAATGGCAGATCCAACGCTTTACAATGCAACCCTAAGGGACGTTTTTCAACACCTGAATGCGTTATCCGACGCTCACTGCCACTCATTAACATGGGGCTCACTTTATAACGGTTTCACTATCAAACGCCACTTCCAGAACGGATTCTGTTGGATAACCGAGGACTGCCTGTATGTAAAAAAATAGCAGCTTCAAGTATTTTTATGGTATAATATAACGAAAGATGGACATTACAATAAAACACATTTAATGCTGAAACTGCATGCAATTTGGATACTTTCTGAAGCTATATTCCTGCATAGATAATTCTTAAAGAATACGGGGAAAAAAAGCACAGATTTTTGGCATCTAACTGCATTCAGCTTCAGGCGATTTCCCTCTAAGTTTAATGAATATGCCTCTGTCTGTTTTTGTTCTTTCACAAGATAAAATGGGCTGTGTAAAAAGTGTCTCAATAGATCTTTTTGCCAGATTTACGCTTACAGAGGCATTTTGGAAATGCATAAGTACCTTTGACCTTTTTTTGCCCCACAAGTGGCAGCTAGTGCTTTGGTGGAATGATGATAGGACTAACAACAAGATGCCCATATTATGACTCAAAGAAAACTTTGCATCCGGGCAAGTCACTTTTTTCTTTTTAGGTGTGTCAAACTAGATATAAACTCGTGACTAAATAGCTGCATCAACTGTAAGACCTCGTTTAACAACTTAGCGAAGATGCAGGGAAAGAAACACACATTGTTGCCGTTTTTCTCTATGTAGCCCCATTATCTCTAAATGATTTAGATACTTATACACATAACCCTTAGTGCCAGAAGGGACTTCAACACTCAGAATTCCAATGAATATACAGGTATTACCCTCATTTGGACTGAAACTTTAAAGGTCTTGGACTGCACTATATACTGTATGTCAATAAAACAGAACCCCCAAAAATTTGAGCAAAAAATCAAATGGCATCTAAGTAAAAGACAGCACGAAGAAGGCACATTTTGTAAAGTATTAGTTAATGTTTAGGAAGTGAGAAAGGGAGTTTTTTAATCTCATACCAACTCTTCCTAGAAAAACACATAACCCAATCCATTAAAAGTAAAGTACAAAGTACCGGAGGATGAAAAAAAGAAGCTCAATGTCCATCAAGTTCCACCTATGCTTAAAGGCACTAGAAAAATGGTACAGTATAGTGGTAAGATAACAAAAAATGTAGCTCTCTCTAGTAGTAAATGGATTTCTGTTCCTCAGAGCAGATTCTGTATGGTGCATGCTGAACATCAATCCAAAGAAAGTTAATTAACTACAAATCGGAGGGTCCTTCTGCACAGCAAGGGAGTCTGGGATGAAGAATTAGATTGCGTAAAGGGCATAGTTATAAATTGAACTACATGTTTCATGCACCACATTCACTTTGGCAAGTTGACCTCAAATTTCGTTTTTTGCTTCAAAGTAACGTTAAGGTAAAGGAAATATTTACTACTACAATACCTTTCCCAGCTAGGGTCCACACCTGCTGTACTGTATGTACAGTCTCTTATAATATACTTTTAATGCACATCTGCTTCTATAGTTTGTGAGCCGCGCACCTATTTTCTTCATATGTTCTGTATGGATTGTATATACATGTATATGTAGACGTATCGTAGACATAGTTGAAGGAATTTTTCCCACACATGAAATGGCACAAGGTGTCATTTTCAGTACGTTTTTTTTCTGCTTCATTTGACTCGGGTTCTAATACTGCAGACTCAGCTGGGACACGGTGCTGTAAGCCAGGGGGGCGCAAACTTTTTTCCCTGCGCCCCCCTGATGGCTGTCCCCTCGCTCCCGCGCCCCCCCCCAACCCCAATTTACCCGCGCTCCGGCGTAATGACGTCACGTTGCCATAGCAACGTGACGTCACATGACCTCGCGGCGTCATTTTGACGCCGCGTTGCCATGGCGCCGCAGGGAGGAAGCCGCCGGAGCCACGGTAAGTTAGGGTTACAGAGGCCCTGCAGCTCCCCCGGCACTTAATTTAAGTGCCTTCGGGAAGCGCGCGGGGCCTCTGTAAACCCCGCGCCCCCCGTCGGCAGTGTCGCGCCCCCCCTGGGGGTCGCGCCCCACAGTTTGCGCACCGCTGCTGTAAGCTATACTCTTCTAAAGAGGCAATCAAAGCGGCACAAAAATGTTTTGTTTTAATATATGCAGCCATTGATAAACTTTATTGAAAATGAATTACCTAAGCTGTCGATCGATTTGTTCTCCCGTGATCGTTCAGCAAAGATCCTGCTTGTCAGGGTGCACTAAATGGCTGTCTTTCAGTTTCAATCAATCCTGCAGTCAGTGGAACTCAGCAGCTACAATGTATTCTTATATTATGACGGTAACATTATCTATTGTTAGTTTGCAGGTAGAACTCCTGGGAAAATTGGCAACAAATAATCACAAAACAGTAAAGTGTTACAAAGATGTAGCACAGTTTGGAAGGTTAAGAAAACAATACAGACCGGCGCCTTAAAGTCCAAATGGGAGATATAAAGTTCAATTGATGATTGGAATGATCAATGGATGTAGATCTGGTCAAGTGGACAGCTGGTTCCTCGGTATCAGAGGTGTTAGGACATGCAGGGGAGACAAGAAGATATGATCATAGTGTAACACTGTATATAATAGACATGTAACACATACACTTAAACAAACAGACACACACAACACTGAACAACACTAAACAATAGGCTGACTAATATAACGATAGTTTAATGATCACAATAAAATAGCAGATGACTGGTGACGAGCAGGTCAGGGATCCAGTGTGTAAAAATTGGAATCCTTCTAACAGCAGGTCCCTAGGATTTGCGCAGGTAAGGATAGTCTGAGTGTCCGACAACGATGTTGGTGGTCGCGTGCCACGTGCAGGTGCCTGCAGGGGCTGCCTTGGCTGGCTGCCAAAGATGGCGCCGTTCCCTTCTCCTCCTCGTGGCGTCCTTCGTTTGCACACGGAAGTACGTCACAGCGGGCGGGACGGGACACCAGGTAACACTTGCCGATACCAGCTCCTGAACACTGCGGGCGGGACGGGACACCAGGTGCCACTTGCCGGTAACTCCTGAACACTGCAGCTCCAGGGACTGATAGAATGGTCTGCTCCTCTACCAGTGCTGCTAATAAATGATTTTTAAAGGGCCATTGAGAAATCATTTATTAGCAGCACTGGTAGAGGAGCAGACCATTCTATCAGTCCCTGGAGCCCCAGTGTTCAGGAGTTACCGGCAAGTGGCACCTGGTGTCCCGTCCCGCCCGCAGTGTTCAGGAGCTGGTATCGGCAAGTGTTACCTGGTGTCCCGTCCCGCCCGCTGTGACGTACTTCCGTGTGCAAACGAAGGACGCCACGAGGAGGAGAAGGGAACGGCGCCATCTTTGGCAGCCAGCCAAGGCAGCCCCTGCAGGCACCTGCACGTGGCACGCGACCACCAACATCGTTGTCGGACACTCAGACTATCCTTACCTGCGCAAATCCTAGGGACCTGCTGTAAGTAGGATTCCAGTTTTTACACACTGGATCCCTGACCTGCTCGTCACCAGTCATCTGCTATTTTATTGTGATCATTAAACTATCGTTATATTAGTCAGCCTATTGTTTAGTGTTGTGTGTGTCTGTTTGTTTAAGTGTATGTGTTACATGTCTATTATATACAGTGTTACACTATGATCATATCTTCTTGTCTCCCCTGCATGTCCTAACGCCTCTGATACCGAGGAACCAGCTGTCCACTTGACCAGATCTACATCCATTGATCATTCCAATCATCAATTGAACTTTATATCTCCCATTTGGACTTTAAGGCGCCGGTCTGTATTGTTTTCTTTGTTTTCACTAACTGTGTTTGGGTTAGTTTTTCCTGGCAGCCTGTTCACATTGTTCACTTTAATTATTCTCTACCACGTTGTTGTTATTATTCGCACTGTAATTATTTGTATTGCAATTGTACACACTTCTATTTTTATTTATATTTTTTAGCGCTAAAACACACCATCCTTTTTTTCAGTCACAGTTTGGAAGGTTGCTAAAACCTGCTATAGAAATCAAAAGGTTTATCGGTATATTAAAACTCATTAAAAATGGCATCGAGTTGAATACATTTTTTTAAGTAAGTATTACCTAATACCACAGAACTGATGATTTCTAATTTAAAAAAAACCCCACACATGTAGGAAATTACATGCATTGCTTCTTTAAGCCCAGGCTCATCGTCATTACCTGACTTAAGGCTCAAACGAAACATAATTAGAGGATGTTTCTGAGATACAGAACTGGCGAAATGAACAGTTGTATTATATTCCTTTGAGCACTGGACTTGCTTGTATAACGTGTCAATGCCGCCTCAGAAGTTTGCATATGAATTAAATATAAGGGAAACAAGCAAAACGTTCAATGCAGTTTCAGTTTAATGTGCTTTGCTTCCTAAACAATGGCAACACTTTTACAGATTCTTTACACACAGAAGTGAAATAGATGTAGAGGAGTTTTTGCAAAGATCAAACAAAGATTCACTAACATTTAATGCTTGCCATGCCTGTCAGTGCAATGAGAATTAATGGCTAAGTATCATCATATATTATTTGGTCTGCCAGCAGTATGCTTTTGATATTTTAAGTGCTTGTTGCTGCTCAAGTGACCATCTCGGAGACAAGAGAACAATGAGGTCAATACATTATTCTCAGGTGCAAACTGTAGTGGTAATAATGCAACTAATGGAAAATTATATTACATATATTCTTAACTTTGCAGTGTGGGTTTGCTTATTTGTGACAAAAAAAAGGTAAAAACGTGCAGCCTGTGTTACATAAACAATCCTCATTATTTTCATGAACAACCATCTAAGGTATCAGTAAATGTATCCAAAGTTCGATTTAACCTTTTACTTATAGATTGGCGTAAATAACATGCCATAGCTTTGTGGAGGTTTTTTTGTCACATTATACCCAAAACGTCCATATTTTGTCTATATTATTTTAAAGCGTCTGTGCTAATCACTTTTTTTTTTTTTTAAATTCCCTTTAAGAGACGTTGTATTGCCCTTTCCAACACTGTTTTTATGGGGGAGGAGGGGGTGGATGGGGGAGGGGGGAATTTGATGCTTCCTTCAGGAGATAAAACCCATCCGGGAGATTAAAATTGAGTTCTCGGCAGAACCCACAGCAGTCTGTAGGTACCCTGGTATATTTAGAAGCTAGAGAAAATTATTTATTTTTTTCCCTCCCAAAATAAAGAAATAGAAATAGTACATGCTCAGGAGTTAGATATGAACATTATGGGGGCAAAGTCAACGCAAAAGAATTGCCCCAGATCAAAGCAAACCTCAATTGCTTTCAATGAGATTCCTTACCATGGTATATTGGCAGATGTTAGCAAGAGTGTAATACAAGCAATCAATTTTTGTTAGCAAATGGTGTTTTTTTCGTTTTTTTTTACATAGGATTGAAGCAGACAGTCTCCGGAGTTGAACTCCATTCATTTTAGCTCCGGAGACTCCCTGCTTCAAGAGAAACTTCACTCCGAACCTGGTGCCGGTATCTCCTGCAAGTTTAGAGCTCGCACGTCACGTAGGCCAATAGGAAGCCGCACCGAATGATGTCACAGCTTCTTATTGGCCCGCAGGATGCCCATGCTAGCCGACCGGAGCAGTTACTGCCACCACCTACAGAGGTAAGTATCTCTGGAAGCAGAGGTCTACAGGAGCTGAAAATAATGGGGTTCAGCTCCAGAGACCCGTGCTTCAATCCTTTGTTAAAAAACTAAAACAAATCACAAAAAATAATAATAAATTGCACACTTGGTTTGCCGCTTTCAATTCATGTAGACTTCGGGAGTGGATTGTTGTTTTGGGGACCTGTGACATGTAAATAATGTTAGGGTTTGTTTGATAACAAATATAACCTATATTTAGGCAGTTCTTTTCAGCGTTAGGGGGTGTCTTGGAAAATATTTATAAAACAGCTGCAGATCATAAGGAACTACTTGTAAGACTATTTGATGTTAGAATTTCTCACACAAGCATGATATATACTCAAGGTAATTATATTCCTTATTCCTTGATCTGAATTGCCAACCTCCAAGACACAAAACGGACTTCATTTAGTCTTTTTTTCTAACCCACAAGGCTTATATTCCCACTTATCTGCTCAAAACAGTGACAAAGATGAAGTATTAGTCTAGCAGTAACAATTAAATTGTCAATTGACAAGACTTAAAAAAAATTAATTATTTGGGACAAGTATAAAGATGGATCGCACTTCTTTTGTTCAAGTCAAAATAACATAACTAAGCAAATTAAAGCTGCAAATTTGTTTCCTACCCTTATGTGGTTCTAAATGACAAGTGAAGGTGGTATCTAAATTATACACATTGTTTAAGGGTGCAACCACTGAAACATTTACAAATGTATACAAGCGCACCGGTCAGAAGGAAACCAATAATTAAGGGAATGAAAAAACCCCCACAAAATAATAAATAAAAGGTTTGAGATATCTAGGGTCTAATATAATCATTTGCCTTAGTGTGATATACACCATTTTCTAAAAACACACAAAAAGGAGCTTATATCAAAATCCAGTGGTAGTTAATTCCCCTCGACGGTCAATATGATTCTTCCCAAATAAGGAACAAAGCGGAGGTTCAGCCCAAATGAGTTTGTATTTGGAGAAGATAGATGATACATTCTTCATGTAAGGCTTAGTGGCAATTGTTAAATGTCTTTTCTCTAAGGTGCTTTGTGTGTCTTTTTGTAGTAATATGCATAGATTTCCAAATAAGCTTACACATGGCTTTCATAAATAATACATGTAGCAGTGTCATCTGACACAGGTGCTGCTGTTTCATCAGTTTGCACTTCGTTTGATATACATTCCTCCTTTATACTCAACTGCGTGCTGTCCTGCGTGCTGTCCTGCGTGCTGTCCTGCGTGCTGTCCTGCATGCTGTCTTGCGTGCTGTCCTGCATGCAGTCCTGCAAGCTGTCCTGCGACTGTGTGTCTAAACACTGTTTTTGCATCACTGGGTGTACAGACACAGTTATTGCAATCTGCCGAGATGGCTCATGGAGAGAGGATGCATCTGAATCAGCTGCTGGGGAATCACTTCTCTGTAACCCATTTGGGATAGTGAAGACTTTGTCTCCATCACAACCCTGATCCAGAGATCGCTGCCCTATAAAAATGTGCCGCTGTTCTTCTAGGCCAACAACCTCCATGATCTCTTCCATTATAGTTCTGCAGTTCATGATAAGGGGTGGTAAAGGAACACTTCGGGCCAGTTCCTCAATGTACCGGGCAAACTCCATAGTCTTAAACTGAGTAACTTTGGCCAGTTCCAGTGTCTTGGCAGATGTGATGATGGGGATCCGCTTTGCAATCTCAAAAGCCTTCTGCAATTTCTCTGCACCTTCTGTCCGGAAGAATTCATTAATTGCCTTCTCAGTTTTCTTTAGATGACTGCTCATCATGCACAATCTAGTAATGTTCAGGACCATCACAATGGTAAACGCTACAAGGCAGACAATCATATAGTAAATGCCCATATCACCAGAGGTAAAAATGACTCTCAGGGTTACTGTATTATTCACACTGCCATGGGAATTATTAGCAACACATGTGTATTTGCCTCTATCTTCAAAAGATACACTGGTAATATTTAAAAGTCCATTGTCGAGAATCCACCATTTACCTACAGAAATAAACAAAAACAAAAATAGGAAATCAGAATTCACATTTATTGCTATTTAACATTCTATAACTTTCATCTAACTAACCAAGTCGTATGCCTTGGGCATTCGTATTAGCATGGAGGGGTTAAACCAGCAAATTGTTTGTGCTTGCTCTAAAAACCTAGTTAATAATTTTTCTTCTGTACATAACATTTATATTAAAATGAGTAGACAAAAATATATTACAAATGTAGGGGCAAGTGGAAATTTTTTAGGAGCCAGAGCTTGGTAAAGAGCGGGAGGGGAAGAGGTAACACAGTGATGACCTGACAGTCACCGCCGGCAACAGCACCCAATCATGCTTTGCTGTTGCACTTGCAAATCATAATGGAGCGTGCTGTTGCTGGTCGCGGCAGTGACGGACAGGCCAGGTCAGCACTGCCAGCAGCACATATACGGCAGGACGGAAATTTGAGGCGCCCCGGCCGGTTTGAAGTGATTGATTTGCAAATAAACCACCTTTGCACTTTCAAAGAAACAGAAACAAGATATAATAGGTACAAATTGTGAGCTTTGGGAGTTATTTGGCTATATTGAGAGTTCTACAGACATTCACGGGATGAGAAACACAGAGAAAGCGTAGACCTTCTTTTAATCAAATACTTAATTAAGAAGTGTTTTTATGTAACAGAAAGCTAAAATACATTAGAACTGAGAAAAGACATTCTGACTTTCTGTTATAAACATTAGACATAACATCTTTCAAAACAACATGAAGAGTAGGGGGAAAATAAAATCGAGTTTTTAAGAGATCCGGAAGCTTTGATCACAGGAAAGAAAAAAAAAAGCTAATTATGCAGTATCTATGCTATTTATAAAACAGTGATAGTCATTAGAAATCGTTAACACCATTGACGAGCCATCACTGGTGGTTAATAGCACCCTTTAGTGAAAAAATTGAACATTTTCATTAGCATTATATTTTCTTTCCCCAACCAAAGGTTTCTCTCCTCTATACAGATTAATGGAAAAACACATGCGGGCAGGTTTTAAAACAGTAATGTTAGTGCAATTTCCTGAGTCTTCATATCTTATCTGAAAGGCAGGAAATGCCGGAAATAACACTGCTCTGGAGAAACAGAACATGGCTAGTATGCAGTAGATGTTTTTAATGCGCGCGTTTGACATGTGTTACGTTACATGTTCTGTCCATATACAGTATGCACAGTCAGAATATTATATATTTTATATAGTATCCTATTGTTCCTGATGGACAATGGGCAGTATTTACAAAGAATGACACATGGCAACCGACGATGTTTATTCTCACCTGCTCCACCCCGCTAGGCATCATTGGGCCACCTGCACCAAGCTCTGTTACATCAGGGCAAATAATGTGACGTTACTTAAATAGGCAACAGAAGTTATTTTACCTGAGTTAAACTAATATTTTATTCATGTTCCTGTGTGGACTGACCCACTGAGGTCATTCTCCCTCCAGCAGAGGTAAAGGAGAATTTTCACAGGTAGTGTTAGGACCTGCATACTGGTCATGCTGTGCCGTGTCTGCAGGCTTATAATGCTTTGGCCAAAGGGTTTAACTAAATGACCCTTACTCATGAGAATACTGAGATTGAGGTACAGCTGCAGCGGCATGTATTAAAAAAAACCCGGCCACGATTTTGTGTGCGCTGCTGTACTCCACGCAGCATGAACGCGGCCAAATCGCCCCAGGCACCCATGTTTATTGCGGTTGCTTTGTTTGAATTTCATGGATTCTGTTTCTTTAGTTGCAATGAAATGAATGAATTGTAATGTGTACAGTACTGTGCTACTGTGTCAATTTAAGGTGTTTAAAAACCAGAACTCTACAATGCCATTTTCTGCACTCGCGTCTTAAGGCGGTAAGGTTGGAAGACATCCCGCGTCATGACATCGGTATTCCGATATACACAACGCGTGATTTGTTTAAAAAACGGCCGCTGCAGCTGTATTTAACTATATATTTTGTCACATTGGATGTAGCATTGGGTATTTTTGTCTTTTGTTGTTGACCGAATATCCACTCAGTTAATTATAATGCATTAACGGGTACGGTAATAGCGGCGAGATGCCTTAAGCAATACAGTGCACATTAGGAAAATACAATATACAAATAACCATACCGTGTTCCGAACATGTAACGCATGTGTTGATTAATGTTATATTATTGATCATATACATCTTGCTCTGACACGCTACTATTTAAATGAAATGTGCCAAGTGCCAGATAAAAATAATATATTATGGTACCACTTTTTACTTTAACACGTATTTATCTTTATAGGTAATTCTATGAAATAATGTTGGGATAATCAGGGTCTGGTTGGGAACAACGGTAAGTTTTCGTGTAACCTATGTATGGTAACGTTATTTCCCTGTGCTAACATTAACAGAGTTTAGGCACCTGCAATGTTAGGTTCATGGGTCATTGGTATCTGATTTGCATACGAGTGAGCCTAATAT
Organism: Ascaphus truei; assembly: GCF_040206685.1. Taxonomy (NCBI): domain Eukaryota; kingdom Metazoa; phylum Chordata; class Amphibia; order Anura; family Ascaphidae; genus Ascaphus; species Ascaphus truei. The sequence goes on along the minus strand of NC_134483.1, from coordinate 388,373,739 downwards.
TCGTAGAAATGTATTAATACGTTATTTCAGTGCTTAATTCTAGGTTATTGGATCGTTATTCTCTTTAGTGCATAGGCGTTGGCATTAACGTTACGTCAATTTTGGTTAACATTAAGTTGAGTAGGCTAATGGAGCTTCGTGTATCTGGGCAGTTTCTCATGAAGACTTCAGAGACATATCGAAGAAAGCCGTCAAATAGTGAGTCACTTAAACTCTTTTTCAAATCAAGTGATGTCATAACGTGGGAGAACAGTGTCTCCCCCTGCTCTCCTGCATCATGGAAGGTGCTCGTATTTGGGTAAAGATTGGAGGTAACAGTGACAGAGGCTGTTTTTTTCCATAGTGGCCTTTCTTCTTGCTCCCTTATTTGGGGGGGAGGATTACAGGTCGCTGCCTGTGCAAGGCAGGGGATAACTGCACTCTTGAGGGCCTCACTGTTGTGGGCACAGCAGGACAGGATACTTTAGCAGTGGGGAGGAGTGGCTGCAGGAGCCTGGTCAGTTCTTATATGCCCCATGGGACTGCACTTGTGAGCGCTCCCTAGGTCTTTACCAAGGAAACACCTCACCTCCTCTGTGCCATATTATATACCCTGTAGGTAAAGACCTCATAGGAGGCCTCAACTCAACCCGGCAGCAGCAGGTGAACTTGCTGCCTAAAGGAGAGCACATGCCTCAGGGCCCTATGCCTTCAACCCAAGGATATTTTAATGATGGGAGATTTAATGTATCCCAGAGTTTGTTGTAGGATGAAGTAGTTTGGGAGGAAGGGGGCACATTAGATGGTGTGCACAGCCCTTCCAGAGGTTCAATGGGGATATAGCTACTCCTACAGCAATGCTCCATTGCATCTGAGTGTGGGAGGAAGCCAGGGTATGTAAAAATAATACCCACTTTCCATACATTTTGCCTGCAGCCACCACTGCAGAGGGACCCAGCATTTCCTTAAAAATGCCTCAATGGCCTGGTCAGGGGACCTCACTCTTAATATAGGTTTAGCCCCAGCAGCGCTGGGGATAGTGCCTCCAGTAACCTCCTGCATGATGTGGCTGGGGATGCAGGGGTTAAGATGCTAGCAGGAGCTGGGTGAGGTGCAGCCAGGGCACTGGATGCTGTAGTTAGCGAGTTGGGTTTCGGGGGTGTAGGGTCTGTGTGAAACTCCCCCTGCTGTCTCCCCACCTGCATGGTGTTGCCCTATAAAACCAGGGGAGGAAGAAAGTGCTTAAGGAGAAGAGGTGCAGAGAGGAGCTGTCCCTTTAAGAACCAATTAGCCTCCTCTCTACTGCTGAGGGGGAAATACAGGCAGCTTTTAAAAGCCTTGCAAGCTCTGCTTGTTCCCCCGTCAATAACTCCTCTCCGCTACACCCAGCCCTCTTTCAAGCCGCAAAACTTTAAAATGCAGCTCCTAACTGAACAAATATAAACAAAAAGCAACTTAAAATAAAGTGAAAACCCGGAGAGGGAAAACGGGGTGGAGTCACAGTGTGTAGCCCACAGGGAGTGGGGCTTTGATGGAATGAGTCACTGTAGATTGTTATGCTCCGTTTTGTGAATCGATTCTCACACACAACCCCTCTGTGAGGAGCTCAGCCGAGTGCTCGCAGGCTGAAGGATTCGTTACAAACCTCTGGTTATCCCTTTGACAGGCTTTCGGTTGTCATCAGGCTGGATTCTTATCTGGTGCAACGCCTCCATTCACAGCAGGCTCCAGGTGTACTGGAGACAATCCCCACTGTGAAACATATCTCTCATACCCCTACCCAATAGACTGAGACGTAGGTAGGGGTATATAAAACAAAAGGGCTTCTTTATTCCTCCACTGCAGATGTTATACAGCAGAGGTAGTTGCTTTATCAAGCCCCTAGGCTTCTGGATGGTGCCTAGGCCTCCTGGCAGAATTGTGGCCTCCCAAGCCTGCTTGGTATTCTCTTCAGACCCCCTGAGGGGGCTGAGGCACGTCTCACTCTCTTGAGGGAGAGACTTGGACTCCCTATGATTTGGAATGGCTTCCTCCTCAGTGCAGAGGGGGAGGGCACAAGGTCTGCACCCGGATTGGCTGCACACAGACCAAGTTCCAACTCCACCCCAGTCACTCAGGGAGGCTGCCGGAGGGTGGTGAAAACCCAAGATGATAGCCTGTCACAGCCAGCAGCTACCAGGGCTTACATGGCAAGGGGGGCAGAAGTATAGCCAGAACCAGCCATGGCTACAGAAGTAACTCAGTCATCAATGCTAGCAATACTGCACACCACTTTCCGTCAGGTTATAACTCCTCCACACTTACTCCAACTGCATTTGAACAAAACAGCAATTCAGTCACATACTGTCGCGGCCCCTTTTATTCTCCTACATCCCCGAATTTTTTCGGGGATGTTTTCTGAATGTCACGCACATTGCCGCGTTCATGCCGCATTCATGGCGAGACAGCGCTAATAGCGCTAATACAATGAAACCGCCCGCGGCGCCTAAAAATACCGGAACATGCCGCATCAAACACTGCATCTGTCCGCGGTTTTAAAAGTCGCGCTGAAACGGCGGCACGAGGCTGAAGGCGGCCGCCACTGTAGCTCAGTGCTCGACTGCAGCTCCAGACTAGTAGACATTAAGGAAATATATGTGAGCAGTGATGGAAGAGTAAAAGAATCCAGCAGGGGGTATAAAAATCGGGATGTTATTAACCAGATTGCTGCCAGCAGAGACGCCTTGAAAGTTAGCAGGGCTCGATGCTGTGGGAGAGCGCTGGGCCTCTTACCTGCTCTGGCATCTCATCTCAGCGACATCATATGACGTCACATCATGTTATCATGGCAACACGACGCTTCTATGTCACGTTGTCATTGCAACGTGACGCCGCAGAGATGCCGGATAAAAGGTAAGAGGCACGTACAGAGGCACCTCGCGGTCTCCCGGCAATCAGATAAATTGTTGTGAGGAAGAGCATGGAGTCTCTCTGAGCGCGGGCTCAGTGCGACTACACCAATGGTGCCGCCATCAAGCCGGCCCTGGCTCCCAGAGTTGCCTGGGACCCACTACTTCATAATGTGATACGGAACTTTTATAGTCCCCAGTAAGATTTGCTGTAAAGACGTCTTCACTGCGCCAGAGCGGGGGTGAACAAACTGTTCTGTTTGCGACCCACTGTCTGCTCTCTCCCTCCTGCTCGCGCCCCCCTCTTTGGCGGCATCATGTGACGCGACGTCGCATTGTCATTTGACGCTGCGTTATGGCAGCACATCGCCGAAGAGCCGGCTGAGAGCAGGTAAGAGGGAGATACAGAGGCCTCACGCCTCCCCCGGCATTTAATTTAAATGCTGTGGGGAAGAGCGCGGGGCCTCTGTAAAAGCCGTGCCCCCTAGAGAATCCCCCCAGTGTGCGCACCCCTGCGCTAGAGAATAGTTTCGTACTAATTCATTTTGAATGGAGATAAACTCCTCTGTAGCATGAGCAAGATGCTTTTACAGCCGGAGTGGTCAACTCCAGTCATCAAGGGCCACCAACAGGTCAGGTTTTAAGGAGATCCCTGCTTCAGCACAGGTGGCTCAGTGACAATCAATGACTAAGCCACTGATTGAGCCACCTGTGCTGAAGCAGAGATTGCCTTAAAACCTGACCTGTTGGTGGCCTTTGAGGACGGAAATTGGCCACCTCTGCTTTACAGCATGTGGCATAGGGGCCGTAGTGAAATGGCTTAACATTTAAGTTGATGATGTAGCTCCACATGGTAAGTCTCAAACATATTTTTGCACAGATGCTTATGTTTCTAGAAATTGTATTGGTCCTGAAAAAGTATAGCTAAGGACAACCTACATACAACTGTACAACTACAAAGACATATCATGAGGGGCCCTTGGAATTCTTTGTGCATTCTGACCAGAGTTAATTATGCATCCCAAACAAAAAGTACAGTACCTTGTACTGTATATACCATTGTATTTTGTCAACTTTTAGGCATAGTTACAATAAGCTTTGTTAAATCAGGGAACATAATGTGACCATGCCTGCATTCACATGGTATCCACAATGCTAATTATTTGCAAAAACAATGTCTGAACTTCATGTCATTAGAATAAGCTTAATGTCATGTTGGTTTTTGGCAGGTGCTGCCAGTGGTTTTGCACATGCCTAGTGCTCAAACTCTCAGATATTGCCTCTGCCCTCCTAGCTCATGTTCCCCTCCCACCTGTGCAAGGGCTTTGGTAGTTGCAGTCCAGTTCCAAGTGCAATGCTGGAAAAGATAAAAACCTGCGACCACGAGATCCAAAATATATCATTGCCATACACATACATTTTCTTAAAAACATTGGAATGTAGATCTATGAATTAAATAATCTGAATATCATAATTGATTAAATGACAAATATTAAATACAATTAAAAAAATTATATATACATATACACACACACTTCTCCAGGTATAAACTTACATTCCATTTATTTCATCCGACAACATAAAAAACAGTGCTTTTTTTTTATCTTGGATGAAATAAACAGATTTTAAGATTGTACCTGCAGAAGTGCGGTGGTTTAAATATATATATAAATAAATAAATAAAAATTGGGGTGAACTGGCGTGGTTTCCGTGGTTGGTTTGCCGGCATGGGCTGAAACTAATATCCAGATATCGTACAGAGTCTGCCTTATGAGAATAAATATATACTTCTGATATCTGATGGAGTCTTGGATGTATTATGCATTTTGGCAGAGAAAACAGCATCACATTTTGTATTCTCTTAAACTATTAAACGGACTGAAATCTTATTATAACAGGAAGACTTCTTTACTGTAATGCTGATGTTTATGGTTCGCAGAGTTTCACATCTGCAGAGAAATAGTATATTTATTTTTTTGGGGGGGAAAGTGTATACTGTAATATGTTCCCCAAAATAACTAGGAATGCAACCAATAATACTACTTGAACATGATTTCACGATTATTTGTTTTTATACAGGCTTGCTTTTCACTAATTAAATTCCTCATTAAGTAATGAAAACAATTCCTGGCAAAAGGCTTATCTAGCAGGACAAAATGATATAGGTTAGTAAAATGTCATATTAAGAACTTACCATTTTCCACTGCCAGTGCATGTCCATTAGAGTTGTACCACTGGAACTGAGGACCTGGATGTCCTTCAATGTTGCAGTCGATGAGCACACTATTCCCCTCCTTCACGCTGATATGATCTACTTTACATGTGATAACGGGCAACGACTCCAACACTGGTTCAGAGTCATTTGAAGTATGGTTACCAGTCATCTCCGAGTTTGTCATTGTAACCAGTGACAACAGAAGGATGACAACCAATAGTGGAAACCAGTAAGAATCTTGATCTGCCATGGTCAGATTTTTTCCCTTATATGACTGATGGAGATCTTTGATTTGCCGACTGTTTAGACGCCACATTAGGAAATCAAACCTAAAAAAAAAAAAAAAAAAGAGGAAAAAACAAGGAAACAGCCGTTCAGTTCCCATCAACAAAATCTGCAACCACGAGGCAAACAAAACAAAAACTGCTGGCTGAGATTTTCCAGCAGGCTGACTGTATTTGCATTTACTGTACTATCTGTTTCTCAAAGACAAAACAAGGACTTGTATGGCTACTGAGAACATGTCCTACATATGACATCTAACCAAAATGTTGCCTTTTATATAAATATATTGCAACGTGACAATTCATACTAAAATGCTGTTGTGTGTTATACCTGAGTTGAGAGGTAAAATCATAATAAAGACATCATTAATGTGACCTGCAGACAATTCCGTACAGACATACAGTACTATTATACTTACCGGGAGCCAGTGCTGTAAATGTTGTCATTTTCATGCTTAAATGTTGTGTGGGTGTGATTCACATTCTTTTCTTTATTTTCTCACATTACAATATGTATGCAACGAATTCTAGCAACCTACTTATTAACTCTAAAAGGTAATAAACATTCTGCTTATAAATGCACAAGGCTTTTCAATTTAATGCAAGAGCACAATGTAAAAGTTTACACACGTTATTGAATACAATATACATTATGGACAGTCGGAGAAACACTCGCAGATTATAAATTGATTGCAAAATAATGAACACGGGACAAATTGATTATTATTATTTTTTAGCTCAAATAATTATTTATTTTTTTATTATAAAACATTTCACTTCAGCCCCTGAAAAAAAAGATATCAGAGAATAATTAACAAAGACCTGACTTTCGTGTTGACATTTAGGTATTGCACTATACTCTCTGATATTGCGGAAAACACCAAACCGTTATTTTTTTACTCCCCCTGCCCTACTTAGAAATCACATTTCAATTTACAGGAAAAACAGGTATTTTCAATCAGAAATGTTATTATTATTTTTTTTAAAGACCTTTTTGCACTGCCTAAAAAATAAATGAAACAAATCTCACAGTTTTATGTATTCCACAAAATCCTGAATACATCAAAAATGAATTGGATGAAGCCCACTTTTGTTTTTTTTACTTTAGCATAAGACAATGTATAAACATTATAGAAAACAGACACTGTATGAAGAAAAATCAACAGCCAAGTACTCTCTACATTTTTTTTTAAATGACAGAACGGAGCCAAGGATACTTTAAAAATAAACAAACCAGTGTTATGTTCCAAAAATACTAGTGACCACAGAAATTAGTTCCATGAAGGGTGCTTTGTAAGGAGATAAATTCACAACAACAGTAGAAGCTGTGTAGCAAATAGCAAAGCTGAAGCCTTTGAAATAAGGATATGTGATTTCTGTGCTACAGTACAGTATTTAACATGAAGTCTAATATCATTCCACGCTAACATTTGTCACAACCTAGACTAGTTAGCAGAAATGTGTGTTAGTTTAGAAGCTGAATTTTTATATTGCTTGCAGATTGGTCTTGTATAAAGGCATTCACAATGTGCAAATTATTAAAGGTGTAGTCCCATATAGCACCAAACTGAATGATTGGCACAACATGTCTAATACAGTAGGTTAAATTAAAGGTGTTTGTTGCCCTTAATCATTCTTGCAGTTATGAATAATATAATGTTCCTATACATTACCATATAAAAGCTCACCTTAAACTGTGAAGACAATGGAGGTTAAGACCCAATTTAGTGGTTTACATCTTTTTAAGAACTGCAGAGCCTTTTTAAAATGTATTGTGAGTTTATGGAACGTCTTAAAACTGTATTGTGATTGTGCACAACTGCAGCCCACTTGCCCTATGTACATAACACTACTCTAACAGTGCTAATGTTTATATTTATGAATAAACCAATACCTGGCTATATTATATATAATATGTACCATTGCAGAATGCCTTTAAATAAACTTTTTAAATTACTTGAAAGATTTGAAAATGTTGCAAAAAGTACATTATTCATAATCACCAATTTTTTCCTCAGGCAACCCTTCATATAAAACCGTGAAACACAAGGGTGATCTAACTTGTATGTATTGAGTGTTTGAACGTGGTCCTGGTCTGATATCGATATTAAATAACACGTATATAAACCCCTTAAACTAACTGTACACCAAGTGATAAATATGAATAGTAATATCCTAAATTGTGACACCATATTTTGTTCAAAGACAGGAATCCATTTTTTCATGCCAAAGTATAGTAGCCTTGGCTCAGTTCCTCAAACTGGCCTTGATGAAATAGACAGCTGCTAGGTCAATAACATGGTGCTACTTTTCCTTTTTCTGAAGTTTTGATGCTCCCAATAATGGTGTAACTGCGGAATGGAGATAGGACTGCTGGGGGGGGGAATACAGATGCAACTGCCGGTTTTAGACTGCTTGGCAAGGAAAATCTTTGACCATCTCGCAGTAACTCATGAGATGGTCCACAGCAGGCTATAATTAACACAGTGGGGGCCCCTGCGTTTGAATGGGACTCGTAGCCCGGTAGGATTCACGCAGAACGAGTCCCATTGAAAAGCAGAGACCCGTTGTGTTAATCCGATGAGCCATTAGTCTTGCTGCAGAAATGTCACAGCGTGGGATGGGTTTACGTGCAGAATTCTCAAGGCAAGCAGTCTTCAACCTGTAGTTGCTGCTGTATGTGAAAATGTCCAGCTGTGCACAAATATCAAGGATCACTAACGTCACAGTGTTAAAGGGAGAAGGAGTGGCTCAGTGAGTAAAGACACTGACTGGCATGGAGTTTGAAGCAGGGGAACCTGGTTCAATTCCCAGTGTCGGCTCCTTGTGATCTTGGGCAAGTCACTTTATCTCCATGTGCCTCAGGCACCAAAAAAACCCATAGATTGTAAGCTCCACGGGGCAGGGATTGTGTCTGCAAAATGTCTCTATTAAGTGCTACGTAAAACTAGCAGCGCTATACAAGAACAAGCCATTATTATTATTATTATTAATAAACAGTTCTAACTTGCAAAATTGGGTTGTAATTTTGCTGTGATCATGTCCTGTGCCACATTTGTGAAATATCTCATCTGCAGATCGCTTTATTTTACCCATATGCTGCCATGTATTTATTGGTGCCATCAGTGACCCTAATGTTTATACGGTTATAATACTCTCACTTCCCTAGCGTTCAAACCCATGGTGCCCAGGAGCTGAATCTTCAGCTGCAGTTACATAGAAAAATATCTGAATTCAGCCCACTGTAAATTAGACGATGTAGCCTAGTGCCCCTGGCTATAGCCTTTCCACTGGCCTCAACACTATAAGTCCTAACAGGAACAGGCAGTGTGGGGGTTAAAACCCTGCACAGGGCCTAGCTTGCAGTTGCAGCCTGGATAGCTACAATATTATCATGTCTAGGTGCAGGCCTACCGGCAGTTTGGAGGGTCATACCTGGGGAGGGTACAGACTGGGTCACATGCAGATGGTGTGATGCCTGTCAGTACCTGAACCTGCCCTGTTATGGGGCAGATTTACAGGCCCCGCCACCGGGTATAAAAGCGGAGACTCGACTTAATTGTGTGTGTTTTCCCTTCCCTCCCTCAGTGGAGTGGGAGTGCATCCCCTTCGCCCCATCAGAGGGTAAGTGAGCTAAGGAGGGGCTCTTGGGGCCTCAAGCCTCTTGGGTCTGCTCTAGGGACCAGGAGAGAGCATAAAGGCATGCGGTGTACTGCAATAACGAGTTGATTACAGGCATACCCCTCTTTAAGTACACTCACTTTAAGTACACTCGCGAGTAAGTACATATCACCCAATAGGCAAACAGCAGCTCACGCATGCGCCTGTCATCACGTCCTGAACAGCAATACCGGCTCCCTACCTGTACCGAAGCTGTGCACAAGCGGGGAGACTATAGAGCCTGTTACAAATGCGTTATTTACATCAGTTATGCACGTATATGACGATTGCAGTACAGTACATGCATCGATAAGTGGGAAAAGGTAGTGCTTTACTTTAAGTACATTTTCACTTTACATACATGCTCCGGTCCCATTGTGTACGTTAATGCGGGGTATGCCTGTATACCCTTTCTGAGCCTGGAGTTATTGAGGGGGGGGGGGGGGGTGGGGGAAGAAGGTGCCTATAGGGATCTATCCTGTCTCTGGCAGGATCCTCATAGGATGGAGGCGCTGTACAAAGAACCCGAGGACAAAAGCCTGACCTGTTGCTGCTCCCAATTCCATCACGCGGAGCCCTTAGACCTCCTGGAAGATCACAGGTGAGCTAACCAGCACCACAGCACAACCCTGTAGCTACCAAATCTCCCTTAGGGAGGGGGGAAAATGTGCTACAACTGGATAGCACAAGAGGCAGATTTTACTCCTATATGACAAATCTCTAAATGCGCTAAATGTCCATTTCGTATACTCCTTCCCTTGAACATCATAATAAAAGACCACCAGTCATGGCTATAAAAACGCTTTCCTATTCTCTAATGCATG